>NC_142088.1:74997500-75280000 GCF_054644295.1 Miniopterus natalensis | reverse complement strand
AGAACCAAGAAGCGTAGAGGAAAATTTCTTCCTTCCCTACAGTGTCACACTCAGCAGGCTGAGCCCCAGAGTCTCTGAGCCACTGGCCAGGGGTGGAGCCTGAGACTCTACATTTCTAACAAGGGCCTAAGTGATCCCGACACTGCTGATCCAGGGGACCACACTGAGAACCTTGACTCAAGCCATTGTCAGTTTTTCACTCTTCCACTATCTCTCTATTAGAGATGGAAAAAAATGAACAGGTGGACCTCAAAATCGGTATTCTTTGTCCAATTTGGGAGCAAATTGAGGCAGGAAATTTTTTGAAATTGCTACTTTTATCAAAGTTATGCATGTTCTTGGTTTAAAGAATTAAATAGGACTACAAGGCTTGTAATAATTTTTAAAAAGCTGTCTGCTCTCCCCGCTTCTGCTTCCCAGAGGTAACACATTTTCAATTCTATAACTGTTCCTATTAAAATGTACTCTCATGCTTCTAAACAATATTCTATTTCTTAATTCATCCACCTGAGGCATTATTTATTGACTCCTGATGATGGAGATAAGGGTATAAAAATTCTTCATCCACTACCTTTATCCTACTATTAGAGTGTTTCACAGTTTTTGGTTAAATCATAGTCAATGTATACATCATTTTATCTATGTAAATACTGTTTTACTGGGCCAGGTGGTATGCAATGATTTCCCAATATTTAACTATTTGTTTTTCATGCAGTTATTTTTAATTTAGTTATTTATTTTATATTGCTGTATTAATTCTCCCAAATTGTCCAACAGAACTGGAAAACCCTCCAATGCTATTTTCCAAATCATCAAATGCAACATAAAATCTATTAGTTCCCATTTGTTTGTTTTCTCCCTGCTGTATATTAGTTTCCTAGGGCTGTTTTAACAAATTGCCACAAACTTGGTGGCTTAAAACAACAGAAGTTTATCCTCTCACAGTTCTGGAGACCAGAAGTTCAAAAACTGAGGTGTTGGCAGGGTTGATTCCTTCTGAGGGCTCTGAGGGACAGCATGTTCCACCCATCTCTCCTAGCTCCTGATAGTTGCTTCTTGGTGACTTGTAGCTGCATCATTCCAATTTCTGCCTCTATCTTTATATGGCTTTCTCTCCTCTGTGTCTCCTCTCTTTCTGTGTCTCTTGTGGCCTTCTTATAAGAACACCAGTCATATTGGATTAGGTTCCCAAAATGACTGGCATTCTTATAAGTATGACTTCGTTTCAAACAATTGCACCTGCAAAGACCCTATTTCCAAATAAGGTCACGTTCTAAGGCCCTGGGTAGATATAAATTTCGGGGGTATACTATTCAACCAAATATACTCACTATTAAAGAACCAAATTCAGTGGAGTAAATTTGAAGATCTAATTGGCTTTTTTAAGTGATTCAAAATGGAAGGTTTTTACAGGCAGAAAGAGGGTGGGCAAGAAAGTTAAAAGAGTGGGTTATTTCACGCAGTGTCACCTTCCCTTAGGGGAAGGCACAGGCCTCATTAGGCAGATGACTTCACTAGTCTGATCAGAGAATTCCAGATTGACTGATATAAAATTTCACTCCTGGGAGAGGCTGAAACTGCAGCTAGGTTAGGAATTAAGTTTTGGTAAGGCCTAGCAAAAGTGGCTCCATTTTGGGCCTACTGTTTCTTTTTAACTTCACCAGTGCACTTTCTAGAGACTTTTGCCCTCCTGCTCTATTTGGACTGGTTGTTCCCTAGATTTGCTCAATTCCATTAACCTTTGTGCTGAAAATTTCCTCTATTTTCCTCCACAAATCCTATTCTTTTATCCCTCTCTACGGTTTACTCTCTAGTTGTGTTGGAGCTCATCCTCCAATATCTCTCTAAGAAAGAGTTCATGGAAGGTACATTTTTATGCATTGCATATCTAACAATATCTTTGTTCAACTTTCACTCCTGATTTGTAGTTTTATTGGACATAGAAATTAGATTCATTTCCCCCAGAATTTTCAAGACCTTCTGTTTTGGCATCTATTGTTATGGGACGTGCCATGTCAGTCTGTTTCTTAAGCCTTTTTATTCATCTCTCTATATAAGCTGCAGGATTATCTCTCTGTCCCATGTTTTAAAATGTCATAGGGATGTGTCCCCATGAAAGTTTGTCTTCATTCTTTTTGCTCGCATCTGGTGCCCTTTCATCTGGAAACTCACATTCTTCATTTCTTAGACAATATTCTTACATTATCTATTTGATCATTTCCCCCCTCTGGTTTTTATCCTCTTACTGAAACTTTTAACCAGGTAGTGCAGTCCTGGAATCAACCTCTAATTTTCTCATTGTGTCTTCCTGCTCTTAATTTCACCTTTTGTGTCCTGCTTTCTGGGAAATTCCTAGTCTTTATCTTCGAACACATCTATGACATTTTTTAAAATCTTGCTTATCCTGTATTAAGTTTCTGCGCCCTCTTCCTTGTTCTCTGAGTGCCCCCTGGTTTCAGCATCTTGCCTGTATCTTGCACATGTAATCTTTTATCTCTCTGATGATGTCCCCTAGAGTCCTTTATTCAGCTTCCTCCTGCAGCCCATAAGGTCTGTTTCCTCTGAGTTCCTTTTCTCTGATTGTTTTGGTTCTTGTCATTTCTGTAATCAGCTTCCGTCAGGTGTCATTGGCCTTGACTTCATGTTTATTAAGCATGGTCACTTCAGAGCTGACTGAAGGCCCTGCTTGGGGGGGCATGTGTCTCAAAGGAGACTGGACTGGAAGTGGCCACTGGGTTGGAGGGGCGCCAGCATCGCTATCTATAGGCCCTTTAATCTCCTGCCTGAGGTAGAGGCGGACGGCTGAAGCAAGGGTAGAAACCTGGCTGCTAGGGGTCTGAAAACAGCAGCCCGGGTGGGCCTCTGACCATTCAGCACGTAGACAAGCATGTCCATTAGAAACAGCATCTGAGCCACACGTGTAATGTAACATTTTCTAGTAGCCACAGTGGAAAGAAATAGATGACATTAACTATAATGTTTTATTTAACCAAATATAAATCACATATTTTCATTTTAATGTATAATCAACATAAAAATTGTTCATAACATCTTTTACATTCTTTTATTTGTACTAAATCTTCAAAATCTGGTATCTATCTTGCCCCTCCAGCACATCTGCATTGGGACCAGCCACATATCAAGCACTCAATAGCCACATGTGGCAAGTGACCCCTGTCCTGGACACCACAGGTGTAGACCATCACTGCGTCCCCTCTCTTCTCTGCAGAGGTCCCCCAGAGTCTGGCTCAGGCTCCTCAGGGACCTCATGCCCTTTGTGGCCTTCAGGATCCATCTGATCCTGCCTCAGTCCCCAGCACACCCCTGGTACCCTAGAAGCAGGAAACTACATATTTACACAAGATTTCTTTACAAGGCAGTTTCCATAGCACTTGCTGCCTCTCTGGGCCCCCATACCTGACTGTCCTGTTCCTCATATGAGTTTGGAAAATCGAGTCCTCTCCTTTTGTTTTAAATCCTCAGGTTCCCCAGCCATTTTTGTCACTTCGTGGGCTATCACCAGACACTTTCTGGAAGATGTTGGGTAAGCTGCTTGAAGGAGAGGTAACAAGAGTGTATTTTATATCGTCCAGCTCAGACAGGATGGACACTTCTTTGGAACTGTCTGGGAGAGGCCTGTTTCTCACACTGGGGCCACAGGAAAATTCTCTGGAGTGCCAGGCTGCCCAGTGCCCCGCTCTCCAAGGGCGTGAGCTCACAGGTGGGCCGAGGCCTCCACCTCACCTGCACCCTCTCGGGCTTCCCTCCTCACCTACCTCCCCAGCAGCTCTGTGGTTAGTCTTGTGTCAGACAAGAGCTTCAAAACTCGGGGCAGGCCCTGCCGGGCGTGGCTCAGTGGTTGAGCATCGACCTAGGATCCAGGAGATAGCAGTTCAATTCCCAGTCAGGGCACATGCCCGGGTTTTGGCCTCGATCCCCAGTCGGGGCATGCAGAAGGCAGACTATCAATGACTCGCTCATCATTGATCTCCCTCTCTCTCTCTCTCTCTCTCCCCCTTCTTTTAAAAACAAAACAAAAAACAAACAAACAAAAAAACCAAACCAAAACAAAACTCCAAGTGGGTGCTGCTCAGCCGGGAAGCTGTTAGGGCCAAGCCAGCCTTTCCTCTCTCCTGGGCTCTCCCCTCGCTTCTCCCTACTATACCTGGGTGTCTGAGAGCCAGCCTGGAGAGTGGCAGCCACATCCTCAACAGCTTCTTGTTCTTTAAAGATGTGAGGTGCTGGGGCAGGAGGTGAGCGCGGGGGCCTTCAGGGACTAGGCGCCTGGAAGGAAAGCTTGGGTGAAGCCAGGGAGGAGGTGAGGCGGCAGGACAAGGCAGGAGGCTGGTCCTCGCTGTCACACCAGGCCAGGAAGGAAACCAGGTCGAAGAGGCTTAGAAGTGACTTGCAGTTCAAAATCGGCCCCGAATAATTGCTTCAAAATAGTTTTTTTAATTGGGTAAATCCACTTTTAAAAAAATAATGTGGCTTTTCAGCTTCTCTAGGAAAAACGGGAAGTCCTGTTAACATTTCCTACTTTCTTTTGTGGCAAAACCAGCTGGAACAGAGCTGCGGCTGCCTTAGGCCAGGCACACGCTCTCCAATTTGCCAAGAACCCCCCCCAACCTGATGTCCCCGGGGTTGTGAGGTCACATGCCAGTCCCCCAGCCACTTCACTCACTGAAGTCACCTGCCTGGCTACTGCTGGCAGTTGAGTTTGCCACTTTGCCAGCTTTGAGATCTGGAGTCTCTGGCTCCCAGTTCACGCGTCTGCTCCCCGACGCTCACCAGCACGCGCGGAGTCAGGGCGCCGCTCCTCAGCCCCAGCAGTGCCCCCGGTGGCAGGATGGGGTCGCTTCTGAGCACACAGCCACAGGGGGCAGGACCACGGCATGGGTCCTTCATACCAAGGGCACCTCAGGGGATGAGTCTTTTCTGGTCAGCCCAGCTCCTCACGCCTAACGACCCTGGCTCTGCCTCCGTAGGTGCTGGGACATCAACGCCAACGCGTCCGTCTGGTGGGTCATTCGAGGGCCTGTGATCCTGTCCATCCTGGTAAGTGGCCATCCTCCCCTGCACTGGGCTTCAGTGAGGGAGACCCAACAGTGACTGGCTGTGGGGACAGAGGGGACAGGCTGGCGCTGCTCCTTCCAGGTGTGGGAGGAATGAGCCTCAGGGCTTCCCGAGGCTGGCCAGCGGCGGTTCCACCCCTGGGGAATGGGAACGGCAGTGGCGTCCGGGGCACGCAGGAGCTCATGTAACTCACGATCAGGCGCTGAAATGTGGGGAGCAGAGCCCTTGCCCTAAACTGGCTGGCTTAATTCCACTCCACTGGTTCAGATCTTTGGGTCTCGGTGTTTTTATAAGCGTCCTCTTGTTAAACTGGGAAGGATCTCTGAGCTGGGACCGTGGAGGGAGGGCTGGGCTGTGGCTGGGAAGCTGAGTGAGGCTGTGGTCTCTGGCCTGGGCACTAGTCTTAACTGTAAGTTTCCAGGTGCTTCTGCTGAGGCTACAGACAAGAATATGGGGACAGGAGGGAAGACACAGGGGGGACACAGTGGGGTTGTCTCATGCACTGAATCAGCCCCACAGCTGCGCACAGGACTCAGAGGGACCCCAAGGCAGCAGGACCAGTTGACAGGGTGCCTCCCAGGGCCTGGCTGGGGCAGGGAGAGCGCGGTGGCTGGGACAGCAGCTCTGTCCTCTTCCACGGCTGGCTGGGTGACCTCCTGCGGCCAGCGGAGGAGACGGGTCCCATGGCTTTCTTTCTTTTTTTTGGAAAATGATAGCATTTGCATAAAAAAAAAAAAGGGAAGTCACAAAATATGTATTTTAAACAGGAATAAAATCACCCATAAATCACCATTAGCATCTAGATACACATCGTGAAAACACGTGTTTTTCCGTCTTATCTTTTTTAAAATTTTTTATTGATTGGTTGATTTTAGAGAGGAAGGAGGGGAGAGGGAGAGACATCAATTAGTTATTCCACTTATGGATGCATTCATTGATTTCTTTCATGTGCCTGGACCAGGAATGGGACCTACAACCTTGGGGTATCAGGACAACGCTCTAACCGACTGAGCTAACCAGCCAGGGCTCCTTCCTATTTTTTCCTTTGAGCGCACATACTTTTTCCCCCACTAAATGCTTAATATGGTTTTGTATCCTAGTTTGTTTGTTTGTCTGTTTTTCTTAGCAATAGATGTGAGTGCTCCCAAGCCCTTTGAAGTTCCTTGACCAACCAGCGTGCGCGGCTGCTTACTATTCCCCCAGGAGGACGTTTCCTTTTCTAGTTAAACCGGTTTCCCTTCTGTAACTCTGGGACTCTGACAGCCCAGCCTGGTGGGGCCCCAGCTGAGGGGCGGCCAGCCCCAGTGTCCAGGCTGACTTCACGGGACTGCGGTCCATCGTGATTGAGGGATGTGGGGTGGGGACTCCTGATGCAAAATGTCCCCCAGCCAGCCTGTCACTCGGCCTAGAATTCCATTATTTCCATCTCATTCTTGGGATCTTACGAATTTTTTTCTTTTGCTTACAAGTGCTTCCTATTCAATTAAATACAACTCTAAGACAATCAAATGAAATAAAATTAATAGCCTTTATTAGTTCACCCCATACACAGCCAGCTCAGAGCAAGATGCATAACAACCTGGCTAGGAGTCCTAGACTGGGCACTAATCCTGTGTCTTTGGGCAAATGTCCCCCAGCCCCAGGCTATTTGTATGAACACAGAGGGTGCCTGGCTGGGTGAGCCCTCTCCTCCCTGCTTCTGTAAAGGGTGCTGGGGCTGGTGGGGGAGAGGGGAGGAGAGGTGCCACTATGTGGGCAACTTCATAATGTTCAGGCACTGGGCACCAGGGTTGGGGGAGGAGACACCAAGGAGGTGAAGAGACTCCATTCCTGTCCTCTAGGAAGTTATGATGGAATTGGCAGGTAAGTGGACAAACATAGAAGTTTGACAGGTGCATGTATTTGGCCCCTCTCACATATTTCAAGTGCTCTTACGCAGTATCATTAGCCTTAGCTACAATGAATTAGGAAAGGGCGGTAATCAAGGATGGCTTCCTGGAGCTGGTGACTGAGCTGCCAAGTGACTATAAGGCACTGAAGCAGTTCTGTGTGACCCCTAGACCAGCAGCTTCAGCATTGTCTAGGAGCTTATAAAAATGCAAATTCTTGGGCCCTACCGAAGATGCAGCAATCTGCACTCTAAACTTTGAGAACCTATCTGTAAAGGCTCTACTTAAAGTGTAGTCCAAGGACTAGCTTTAGCATTCCCAGGAGCTGGTTAGAAATGCAGAATCTCAGGCCCACCCAGGCCTGTATTTTGACAAGCTCCCCAGAGGACTCTAAGCGTGAGGAATCCTGCTGCAGCTGAGCCGGCCTTAGAGTCCTGCCGCCCAGGGCGGGGAGGAGTGCTGGGTCTCCAGGGCCTCCACAGAGCTTGTTTCACCAGGAGGAGAGGGGTGGGGGGAGCAGTGATGTGCCATCCTGGGGGGCAGCCTGGGTGTGGTCTGCAGTGCCTTCTCTGCTTTCAGGTCCAGGGGCAGGGCCAGGAGAGGTGCAGGGAATGCAAATCACTTTTAAAGGCCTCTGCCTTGTGTTTTACAGATTAATTTCATCCTGTTTATAAACATTCTAAGAATCCTGATGAGAAAACTCAGAACCCAAGAAACAAGAGGAAATGAAGTAAACCATTATAAGTAAGTGGGGGGCAAAGACTTAGGCATGCTCAGCACACAGATACGAGCACCAGCTGTTTACCCAACAGGTGCTAGGCGCTGTGGAGATGGAGGAGAAGGGAAAACCGTGACCGAGTTCCAAGGAGTTTGTGGTATAAATGGGGGGGAGGGGGGGGATGGGTCCATTGTGAAGCCTGAGACACTTCCCTGGGGGGGAGGAGTTAGAAAATCTCTGCTGGATCTCAGGAGGCAGAGACTTTACCCTTGGGGCAAAGATAGTGTTATCTATTTTTCAGGGGAGAATGACCTTAACTTTCACCAGATTTTTAAGATGTGCATCCAGAAATACTTTAAAGCCTTTAAGATGTTAAAGAGAGGTGCTGTATTAGTTCACTAGGGCTGCCATAACAAAATCCCACAGACTGGGTGGCTTGAACAAAGGATATTAATTTTCTCACAGTTCTGGAGGCTGGAAATCCAAGATGAAGGTGTCAGCAGATTTGGTTTCAACTGAGGCCTCTGTCCTTGGCTTGCCGACAGCTGCCTTCTGGCTGTGTCTTATATGGTTTTTTTCTCTGTGCTCACATCCCTGGTGTCAGTTGGACGGAAGCTCCATGCTAATGACCTCAACTAAATAACCTCTTTGTAGGCCCTATTTGAAAATATAGTCGCATTCTGCAGGTTAGAGCTTCAACTTGTGAATTTGGGTGGAGACACAATTCAACCCATCACAGAAGTCAAAGGCAAACTAGTGTCTCACAAAGGCTTTCTCTGCGATGTTCAGAGTGTTAAGAATCCAGCAGCAGCCTGGATTACTTGGTGACAGATTCCTTGGGATGTCTTAAGGGCAGTGGGCTCCAAAGTAGGGTGGAGTTGGGCATACAGGGTGAAATTTCCAGATAAAATACTGGCTTCTCAGTTCAGTCTGAATTTTGGATAAACAACAAATAGTTTTTTAGTACTTATACTCCCAAAAAATCCGTTGTTTATCGGAAATTCAAATTAAGCTGGGCATCCTGTATTTTTACTTGCTAAATTTGGTCAACCTAACCTGGGAAAAAAATGAAAAAACTTCTCCTTATTATCAAATGAATAAGAATGGGGGCTTTGCTGATACTATATGAGGCCTAGAGTGGAGTCATATATGCACATTATTTATGAATAAATGGTTATTTGAGTGGGTCCATGTTCAGGCTTTTTTACTAGTAGGGGTGCCTGATCAGAAAGTTTTGAGACTGGTCATGGGTTGATAAGTGTGGCCTTGGGTTGATAAGTGTTGTATCTCAGTGATGGGTACATGAGAGTTTAAAATTTTCCAAAAAAAAAAAGTAAAACTAAAAGTTTGGGGACACTGCCACACCCGCCTCCTGCAAGTAGGTGGATGGTGTGTGTGAAGCCGTGCGCCCGCAGGCGGGGCGAGGGACAGACTGCGCGTGTCTGTGTCCTCAGGCGCCTGGCCAAGTCCACCCTCCTGCTGATCCCTCTCTTCGGCGCCCACTATATCATCTTTGCCTTCTCGCCAGATGAGGCCATGGAGATCCAGCTGTTTTTTGAACTTGCCCTTGGCTCATTCCAGGTGAGTTTCAGGGGCTGCGACTTTAAGTGAAAGGAGTTTCCTGCTTCCTTAGAGAAGCCTGCAGGCCCCAAAGCAGCGAGCCAGACCCGGGAGGGTGCAGTTGGTTTGGGAAGGTGGATGCCTCACTTAGCAGAGACCCAGAGCAGCGGGGGCAGGACTGCACTGTGCTGTGTGGCCCTGAGGGGAACCCAAGTTCCCCCCCAGTCAAGCGGGGGTGGGAGGTAAGACTAAGGGCAGAGAGACTGATTCCAGGGAAAACAGAAGGAAACAGTAACCCTAATACGCTATATTGTGCAACTCCCAGCGTCTACACAGCCACAGTAATTAATGTAAGCCCTGAGGGCTCTGGCCGAGCCATCAAAAAGTGGGGCAGGAAGATGAGTGTTGTGGGAGGGTGTTTGAAAGAATAATATCCTCATATTTGTACTGGGAAGTCCATAAAAATGCCCCAAACCGAAAAATCCAGAAGTAGCAACATCAGCATATTACTTAGAATCAGTTAAGAGACTTCCAAGCAGTTGCGTCTGAGGAACAGGAAGTGGGGGTGGGGGTGTCAGGAGGCTGCTGTTTTTGTGTGACAGGAATCATTTGATTCTTTGAAACCATGTGCATGCACAACTTATTAAAAATAAAAACCAACTTAAAAGGAAAAAAAGTGAAGGGAGAAATCACCTACCTACTAATTCAACAGATGTTGTGAGGTCAAGAAACAGTAGTAAACATGTTTGGGCAGAAGCGACTCCCAAATGTCACGGGTTGTTTATTTACTCAGCTGTCTTCTTCCAAAAATAATGTGATGTGGCTTTCAGGAAAAACATACAGAGGGCAGAAAAGAAATAGATGAGGGATCAGTGAAAAAAGAAAATAAAGCTGAAAGAGTTCATACACAGAAGCAAATTCAATTCAAGTCCTATAAAGGCAGAAGAAGTGGGTCATAAATTGGGTTTGGAGCTTCCTAGTAGCCAAAGCAAAGACAGACATACAACTTATTTCAAGATTTCCAGTATCCATAGATGAAAACAAGTTAGTGCCCGGGAAAGGCCTGGTGATTATAGGCTTTGGGGCCTGAGAGAAAGTTTTCCCAGTGGGTTTTCCTAAAGAGGCCAGCCTGTCCGCAACAATGTGGATGGTGTTGCCCCCCACCTCACTAGCTGGTCTGGGCCCCAGGGCGGGTGCTCAGAGCCGCCCTCATTCCCAGAGTTCTGTTCAGGGTGGGCCTGCCAGGGCCGTCCTTTCGTCACTCTCAGGTTCCAGGGAGGAGACATAGCTGGGAACACATTATTGAGTGGAGTCAAGTCTTGCCTTAGCTCACGCCCTCAGAGCCTACCCCAGGGCTGTCCTCTCTGCTCTCCTCTGAGCCTCCTTTCTGCCCAGAGCCCCCCAGAGGCACCCAGACCTCCAGGAACCCAGCTTCTTATGTAACCCATGATTCTTTTTCTCTGGGCCAGGAAGCTTTCATCCCACTGCTCTTGGAGTATATAGGGAGGCTGGGCTCACAGCGGCCCATTTAGCAGGTGGGGGATTCCAGGTCCAGACAGATGGAAGGCCTGGCCCAGCGGACAGAGGGGTAGAGAGCTCTCTGAGAGCAAGGAGACCAGGTCTGCCCCCCATATGGATGGGACTCCCTGCCCTTTGGTGCCAGGGCTTGGAGCTGGGGCTGTGGACCACCCATGCAAAGGCTTTTCTCTGGAGAGATGGCTTGTCCACAAAAACCAAGGGCACTTTCCTAATGTTCCCATAGAAATGTTTACAAAGAAAAGGGGTCTTTAAGAGTTGTTTTTGAAGAACATTTGTCTATATACAAATATATATATAATTTTATGATATAGTATACATTTATGTTATATATAACATATATTTTTAAAATTTGTATTATACAAAATTTACAAAAGCGAAGAGCATAGTGAATCCCCGTAGCCATTGCCAATGGCTCACCTGTTTCATCTCCACCCCCCACCCCATCATTTCAGACAAATCCAAGACATAGTTTTATTTCAAATGTAAATATTTTAGTAGGCATTTCTAAAAAAAGAACACATACAGAATGACAATACTATTACCTCTGACATATATTTTTAAAAATGAAAGTTTATTAGCTCTTTCTAATTGTAGAACTAAAATTTGCTTATTGATGGAAATTTGGAAAGTAAGGAAAAGTTGAAAAAATTTTTCATAATCCAGAACCCAGAAATGACATTTGTTGAGATGTGGGTGTGTCTCCTTCCAAGTGTCTCTCCTGTGCAGGGAGACACGCACTGGTGCACCCAGAGGCGTGTGTAACTGGGATCACGCCACGTGGTTTGTATCCCGCTGGTCTGTTTAACTCTCCGTCATGTCCGTCCTGAACAATTAGCCGTGTCATTGAAATTCTTTAAAGACTCCATTTTGAATGATTGTAGAGTTTCTCAAGGTTGCTGGCTGCGTGAGGCCTGCCTTATATGTACCTGGAGCACATCTGACTTTCCCTCGCCCGGGGCTCCTGCCTCCCCTGAACGGTGAAAATATGGACCCTTGAGGCCCAGACCGGGAGGCCAGGCAACCCCGGGCCAGGTGAGGTGGGCAGCAGCCTCAGCTGGCAGCCTGACTGCCAGCTCTGGGCCACGCGCACACAGCTCCGTCCTGCCTAAATCCCTGTGACTCAGTTCACTCACCTGAGAAGGGGGTCCTCCCACCCACCTCCTAGAGCTTTGGCAAGGATTAAATGAAGCACCTGGCACCCAGGAGCCCAAGCTGTGCTCAGAGATGTTTATCTCACAGCCTGCCCTGCACGACCCTGACAGTGGTTCCGATAAGTGATGCCCATCCCAACCACCAGGGGGTCGTTCAAAGCTGCTGATGCCCCACCCCCAGACATTCGGACTTGGGGTGCGGAGTGAAACCTGGGCAGAGCTCACAGGTGATTCTAATGTGCAGCAGAATTTGGAAACCACTGCTTTGAGTGTGTTTCCTGCCCCCTCCCAAAGCTGTCACCATTCTAGGCAGCAGTCATTGATGCCTGAAACTCTAAAGCAAGTCCTAGTTTTGTCACCAAACCTTGTTAAATGCCAACACCCCTGAGCAGTCGTCAGGATTAAGCCCCCTATAATCAGGCTGGTTTATTGCTCTTTGGGGTCCTTTCCAATGTAGTAAGAAGCTAAGGGCAGGCCTGGATGGGAGTAGGCAAGAGGGCTTGGGCCACCGAAGTCAAAGTGTGACACCTAGGCCTCTGGGTGAGGTCAGAGTGTGACACCTGGGTCTCTGGGTGAGGTCAGAGTGTGACACCTGGGTCTCTGGGTGAGGTCAGAGTGTGACACCTGGGTCTCTGGGTGAGGTCAGAGTGTGACACCTGGGTCTCTGGGTGAGGTCAGAGTGTGACACCTGGGCCTCTGGGCAGGGACTGTAATGTAAGGAAGAGCCGGCTGGCCCGAGGTGGGTCCCTGAGGAAGTGAGCAGAGACCTCGCTCGCTGCTCATGGTTCTATGCACACCTATCAGGCTCAAATCCTGCTCCCAGCTGTAATCCTTACCCCGGCAGAGCTATACGCCAGGATCCCAGGGGACACCATTGGATAAACAGGAGCTCCAGATAACAGGGAGGCGCAGACTTCACAACCCCAGGGAACACAAAGTGGATGTGGCCCCGAGGCCCCTGACCAGGGAGCCCCACTGCCCGCTGACCGGGGCCGCACGCAGGCTTTGCTTTGACCACACATTGATTTTTCAAATGGAATAGTCCTCCACGTTTAAACCTCTCCAGATGTCCTGCTTATCTTTTTTTTTCTTTAAATATTTCTCTGGGAGAGGGAGCACCACACTTCTACTCTTACCAGTACAGAGGCCTTTTGCTTTTTATACCTATGGTGCCGTGAATTCCCTGGCAGTGGCCCCCGCAGCACAGGCGCCTTCCCACGGTCCTCACAGGCCAGCTGCCCCGGCGGAGTGGGCTGGGCTTCAGTTCAGCCTAGACACCTTTCTCTTTGGCTCCCTTCCTTTTCGGATCACTCTCCTTCAGGTGGCTCCCGTTTCGGAGGCTGCCTGGCTCTTAGAGTGCTCAACATGCTCAACATGCACTTGCATTCTCTTGGCAAGAATCTTGCCCTTGTTGGTTTACAGTGCCCACTGCTTGCTGGGTGACACTGTGGACCCTTCCAGGTTTGCCAAGGGAACATTTGTGGGACATTCCTTTTTGAATAGCGCCCATTCCCTTGATGTCCACAGTATCGCCTTTCTTGTAGATTCACACCCATGTGGCCCAAGGAACAACTCCTTGTTTCCTAAAAGGCCTAGAGAACCTATGGGAGGGCCTCCCCCCTTTCCCTTTGTGCCAGTCGTTTTGGTGAATTACTGGAAGATGGCAGTTCCCGTCCAAAGGTCCAGCTTGTCTGAAACATGAGCCCACTATGAGCCAAGGGTCTGGCCCACACCCTCTTCCTGGGATGGGCGTGTTTCAGGGGCCGCCACTCCCTGCTTCTCCAGATGGCCCACCTAATTCAGGTGACTTGCCTTCCCCTCAGTGTAACTGGCAGCTGTCACTTCAATGTTACTGACACTATGGGATGTGCAAGGTCTACACTAGACCCTGGGGACAACAAACGAGAGGGACCCTGGGGGTGCCCATTCCTCTTGAGGTGAGGGGTGTGAGAAGGCTCTGGAACACTTCCAGGGAGGTGGGGGAGTGAGCCTGGGGCTGGTGATTAAAGAGCTGGGGAGGAGGTGAGAGGGAGGCTGGAGCTGGGGCACCTGTGCTAACCCTGCGCCCCCCTCTGCAGGGCCTGGTGGTGGCCGTCCTCTACTGCTTCCTCAACGGGGAGGTGAGTGCACCTGGGCTGCCCCAATGCCTGGAGGAGCTCCTGTCACTGGTTTTGGGGTCAGGGGAGCTACCTGGAAAGGGTGGCAGGGAGGGTGGTGGGGTGTGGGCAGGGCAGGCCCAGGTCTCCTGACTTGGGCCTCTCTTGGAGGAGTCTGAGTCACTTTATGGAAGCAACAGAATCAGCTGGAGGGCTTGGTAAACAATTGCTGGGCCCTATCCCCTCCCTACCCCCCAGGTGCTTCTTACCCCAGGAAGTTCAAGAAAGGGAGGAAAGTGCAGGTGCCCCAACCCAACCTCCAGCTCCTGATTCCTCTGCTGCTGGCCGGGTGGACCAATGCTCCGCTCTGGGCCTCAGTCTTCCCATCTGTAAAATGCGTGGCTCAGATGACATTTCTGCCAGTTCAGAGACCCCCAGATGGGCACTGACTCCTTTGGGGCTGCACGCGTACCTCAAGGCCTGTGCCCTTGCACAGCATTTGGGCCAGGACATGAGGCTCCTGGCACACAGCAGCTGTGTGATCAGTAGTTGAACATGGCAGGTCTTTCTGTGACTGCTGACCATGTCTGCTTCGCCACTCTCTAGTAGGAGTAACTTCTGTTTCCCAAAGCTGAGGGATCAAGCCAGGCCTCCTAGGTTTTGCTGTCACAGCTGGGGTTTGTGGAGGAAATTTCCGAAGCAGCTCCCTGGCCCTCAGACTTGCCCTGAGCCAGGGTGGCTTCCTGGGGATGTGTCCTCTGGTTCCATGGGGTGATGTGGACTGGGGCATTCTGGAGTTAGTGTGACAACTCCAAGCCCCTTCCTCAGGACATATGTAGTGAGATGGCAGGTGACTGAGCCCAGGGAAGGGCCTCAGTACCCCCTGGACTTTGGACTAGAATTGGTCAATATGAGTGGCCTGCAGGAGGTGGGAAGGCATGACTACTGGGCAAGAGTGGCAGGGCCCGTGCAGAGGCCCCAGGGGAGTGAGGGGACTAAGCAGGGCTCTGGGCACCAGCTCCTCGTTCCCTCCTGGGCTGACGGCTGGTCTCCGGGGCAGGTGCAGCTGGAGGTTCAGAAGAAGTGGCGGCAGTGGCACCTGCGCGAGCTCCCCCTGCGCCCTGTGGCCCTCAGCAACTCCTTTAGCATTGGCACCAGCAGCCTCACCCACGGCACCAAGGCCAGCCCCTCAGAGTCGAGCCGGGGCACCTGGAGGACCAGCGTCATCTGAGGCTGGAGCAGGGTCACCTGTGGACACGGGCCAGGCCGGGTCCCGAGGGGGCAGCACCCTGCTCCGGGACAGCCCATCTTCCCCACAGACATCACGGGCTGTCTCCTGTGACTAATGGCCTCTCCTCCAGGCCTTAGAAAAAGGAAAATAAATGGTAACTGGGAAGAGATCTGGTCTGTATTTGTCAGTCTTTTTGCCTGAGACACAGGTGAGGGAGGATGCTCTGGTCCACTCCCTACCCCTTCCTGGAGGGGGGGGCTTCCCTGATCCCAGCTCTAGTTTTCAGGGACAAACTTAGAAGCCCAGGAAACACGAGAAATCAAGGTCCTTGGTCCTAGGTGGACCCTCCCTGCTCCTCACTGCAACTCACCTGTCCAGGAACTCTCATCCTAGAGCCTTCGAGATGGCAGCTGAATTAATCTGATCAAGTCCCAGTGGAGGCCAGGAGAGCCCCAGGACCCCCAGCTCCGTTGTAGTAGCCCTAACATGGTCTGAGGCACCCCTCTGTTCTCACTGCCTTTCAGTCAGTTATCCACAGCCCCCAAGGCAGGTACAGCAGGAGATGGGGCATGATGCCATTCGGTGGAAGAGGAATGGGCTCACCACAGCCCTGGGACTTGCCCAAACGACTAGCAAGGAAGGAGCAGCTGTCCAGTCCAGGGCTTTTGGTATCAAATCCCCATGCTCCAAGGCTGTCTCTCTTTCACCAGGGCCTGTCTCCCCATCCTTTGGGGATTCTAGTCTCACCCTTTCCTCTCTGTTCTCAGTTCCCTTGAATACCAACGTTCCCTCCCCACCAGCCTCGTGAGGATTAAATAGAACTCAATACTTGAATCCTTTTACAAAACAAAACTACCAGTGCTCAGGTGAAGGCATCTGGACAAAGTTGAGACCCCCACCCCACCCCCCGTGTAGAGGAAAGGGTATCTTGCCGGTGAGTGGGCCCAGCTCTAGTCCTAGCTTTGGGTGGCCAGGGATGAGTGCTATCCCTCTCTGGGCCCTGGCCCCCCACCTTTGTGCCTCTGCCCTGCAGACAAGGTCGCCCTCTGCCTTTTATAGACTGCTCCTGGTGAGGCCAGGTGCCCACTTCCAGGGCTAAGAACCCAGCATATATGGTTGATGAGCTCTGCTCTCCAATTACCAATTGGTCCACAGCACCTTTCTTGAGACATCTCCACGTGTGCATTTTGGAATAAAAGTTTTTTAAAAGTCACAAGAGGTAGGTACAGGCACCCAGCCCAGCTGAGGAAGGGGAACTGCAGTGACCAAAAGCTCATATACTCAGTGGCAGTCAGATGAACCAGGGCAGCCAGAATTCATCAGGTGGGGGGGCAGGAAGGGGCTAGTGTGGAATAAAATGGGCTGAGGGCACAAAGGGACTGGAAAGGGGGCCATTTAATACCCCAAAACCCTGATCTGCTGGTGAGGACATAAATCTTCATTGGCTCCTGGTCCCCTTCACCTGCGTGCGTCTTTGGGATGTTTAATACTTGTTACCCCAGGTCCAGCAGCTCCAGACACTGCTCTCTGAGTGTGTTGCAGGATCAGAGATGATACTGAGGCTGTCTGATCCTCATCACAGATGGACATGCACACTCACCTCAGGGAGGGTGTGCATTAGAGTCAGGTGGGATTTTCTGGAAGGCTTGCTCAAAAATTCTTCTCTAAGACGTCAGGCAGGATTCCCACCGTCAGAGCTCCCAGAAACAACCAGCTGCTGGAAGCTGGGTTATACAGGGATTATGGGGCTCCCCAAAGGGCAGAGGGCAAATCAAGTAAAACGGTTTGAAAACCTACCACGTGCGAGAAATTCTGAGGGAATCCAGATCTCTGCCTCCCTGGCATGACCAAGACTAAAGCAGGGAAGAGTGCACAGAGGTCCTGTGAGTTGGTGGGAGAAGTCCTAGGCACTGAATGGACACCCTTAGCTGGAAGAAGATCCACTCTTAGCAGCCACGGGAGGCCCAGGGACCCCTCAGTTCGTTTCCCAGCACAGAGCCATATAGTACAGGTGTGAACAGCACTTGGCTGTACAGCCAGCCCAGGCACCAGTTACCAGAGCTGCTTCCAAATCTATTCCTGTCCTGGGAGAAAGGATTCAAGAAAAGGATTTTCAAACGTGTTCTACAATCTACAGCCCAGTAAGCTGGCAAAGTCTGTGCGGTTGGTGGCACTGGGGCACCCTCCTGCCCTCTCGCCCTGGGCACAGGCCCCTAGGCCACTTCTGGCTGACCCCCCAAAGGTTACTGGGTAAGAGGCAGCAGTTTCAAGGTCACTGTCCCACCCCTACCCCAACCAGAAGGCACGTGTTGGAAAAGTCCCATCTTGACCACTTTCTTGTAGAACCAGATGTCCTTGGAGGGCCTAAAAGTCGCTCAGTGGGCCCCAGGGATGGGTGATGCTGTTGACGTGGAGGCCACTGATGGCGTTCAAGAAGAGGAGACAGGAGGCGGTGAACTGGCACCAGAACATCAGGGTGAGGCCCATGAGCGTGACCTGGCTCCTGAGGAGGACCACAAAGCTCAGCAGCCCCACGGAGCAGAGGGCGAAGGCCATGAGGAGCAGCATGCAGCCCAGGGCCCACTTGCGCCGCGAGTGGACGTCCTCACACACCTGGGACACCATGAGGAGCTCCAGGCCAAACACAGCGGCCACCACGGCCAAGGCGCCCACGCTGCGGGCCAGGACCATGCCCACAGCCAGCCCTGGCACGCCGGCCCGACTCAGGTCCCTGAAGCAGTGTGGCCCAGTCTGGTTGGAGCTGGTGCAGAAGTGCCACAGCCCGAAGAGGCGGTCCTCGGCCAGGAGCCAGTGACCATCACAGATGGAGACAGAGGAGAGGACCACGGCCAGGGCAGCGCACACGATGATGAGGGTCCGGACGAAGGAGTCAAAGAAGGACCGGCGGGGCCTCTTTCGGCCCAGCAGCCTCTGAGCCTGGAAGACACCACAGAGGTGGCAAGTCAGGGAGGCCCCCCCCCCCCCCCCGCATCCTGTGCAGGGAAGATCTGAACCCGCCTCCACCTTCCTACAGCAACGTCATGCAGCCTGGGACACTGGGAAGCCTCTGCTCAGCTTCCTCCCCAGCTCCCCCATACTTTCAGCACAGACTCACCTTTTTGGGGTCCCTTCCCCCATTCCACCTGTTCCCTACTCTCCACTCGTGACCTATAAACACCGTCTGGCAAGTTATTCACCAGGCCCGAAGGGCTCCCTGACCTTTCCTCAGTGATCCTCCTGAGGAATGAATCCAAATTACTGCCTGGCCAAATCCCAGTCCCTTCTGAATTCGGAAAACCTGCCTGGCCTGGCTAGCGTGACCTTGAGCTTGCAGCCAGCCTGGATTTCTTTATAAGCAAAACAAGAAAACTGCCTGGAAGGCTTGTGAGGGTTGTAAAAGCCACTGGAACATAATACATACTGGTTTCCCTCTCCCCAGAACTTCCCAGACCAAGTCCACTCTGCTCCTAGTCCTCACCCAGCTGGCTCTGCACTTTCCACATTCTGTCCAGCCTATGTTTTATTAACCTGTTTTCCCCAGTACTGACAATGATGTGTGCACCTTGCCCTTCAGTCTCACTCTGCCCCTCCCAGAAACTTGCCAAGGAGAATTTCTGTTCCAGCAGCCTCTTGCCGGGTGGGTGGGAGCCACTGAGACTCCTCTTCAGCCCCTGGTTCCCCCCTCCCCCCACTCCCAGCCCGCCTTCTGGCAAGCTGAGCCAGGTGCCCAGTGAAGTGTCCCTTATCTCACAGCACTCAGACACAACCCAGGTGCCATTCCTGATCACCAGCCAGAAAGCAAAAGAAACCCTTCAGTTTCAGAGTAAACGCCTTATCCAGCCCACAGGCACTGCGGACCCACCAACTCCCTCTCCAGCTTCATCCCCCAGCGGCCACCTCCCTCAGGCGCAGTAGCCCTCCTTCCATGCCTAGGACAAGCCTGGAACTTTCTTCTCTCATACCTACTGGCCCCTCCACCTGAAAGGCTCTGTCTCAGCTGAAATGTCAGAGATGTCTTTTCTGCCTACCCAACCCAAACCAGGTCCCCTCCTGTCATTTTCCATCAGGCGTCTGTTTTCTTCACCATTCTCATCACAAGTTATCCATTCCTTCTGGTTTGTATTTCATATTATCTATCTCACACGGAGATTATGCTCTCTAAGAGGGCGGGCCTCTCGTAAAGAACTGCTGGGTCCCCAGCACCTGGAACAGTGCGTGACCTGGGAGTTCAATGGCGCGCAAGAAGAGCCATGAGATAAATGAACGGTCAAGTTTGCAACCACTGTCACTTCCACCTGCCTTTCAACTGAAGTCTCCCGCCCAGCCCGTTATGTGGAAGCAACACAGGTTACACACCATTTGGGGAGGTAAACAAAACAAGTGAACTCACGCATGAGAGCCAATGCTGAGGAACTGAATGGGGACTCTGGGCCACACCCTATGCCATGTGCCAATGGAAGCTTCCAGAGGCAAGTCCAGGCCACACCTCAGTGAGGGACACAAAGCAAAGCCAGGCTCCTGGGACAGTCCTGTGGTTAGAGCCCTAGCAAGAACAGGCTGGGTGATAACTTGCAGAGGTGAGCAGGAGCTACTGCTAATTGCAGTCCCAGGGATACATGAATAAGGACCTCATTTGCTTCTGCACTTCTGCTTAGGTAGGGTCCTCTTTTACTCTCAAACCTGGGCCGCTGGTAGAGCAGGAGGCTCTGTGGGGAGTATGCAAAGAGAGAAACTGTCCTGCAGAGGTCAGGTGACTTGTCCAAGCTCACTCACGGAAATCACAACAAAGCCTGTTACAGCCGCCCAGACAATTAATGTGCAGAGGATGAGATGCATTGAGCCCATAAACACCAGCTGCAGCCTTCCAAGTGCAGGGCCAGTGTCAGGGCTCAATAGTGCTGGCGAGGAAAAGCATTAGAGCACAGAGTGGTACCCGAGGGGTCAGAACAAAGGCAGCCATGGGCACGGGGTCAAGCACGGAGGCAGGAGTCGGGACTATGATTCTCAAACTGTGTCCCCTTGCTTCCTAGAGGGGCTTCCAGGTGCTCAAGCAGGGACGTGGGGGAAGCTGGCTCTGGGCCCCTTCCTCATTCCAGCTACAGCAGATCCCTGTAACCTGCCGGACACAGTGGGAATCTAAGTCTGCATTAGAAAGCATTAGGAAAAAGGGCTCTAGTGCTAAGAAACAAACCAAGGAAACTTTGAAACCTCTGAGTCTACAAACCATTAAAGGCATAGTCCTTGGTGGTTTCTTAACCTCTTTGGCCTTTGTCTTCTCACCTACAAAATGGAGCTGGTGACTTCTGCAGAAAAGCAGTAGCCATGAAGGCACCTGGTGAAGTTACAACACTCCCAGAGGCAGATAAGGTCCTTGGATGGGAGAGCCCCAGATGCAGAGTACAAGTCACAAGAACACAGGACGCAGAAACCTTCTGACCCTAGACATTAGGCTGTCTGGAGAACAGGCACGTCCTGTCCCTCTCCTGGCCCCACCTGTCCTGAGCACAGACAGGACTTTACTCTCCAGGCCCTCAGCTATCACACCAAGACCAGAAAGAGAATACAGCTGATACCAGTTCATTTATCCCTCCCACTACAAAGCAGGGCTCCTTTAAACTTTGACCACAAGTAAAACTCCCAAGGATTAAAGGAGATCATGTATATAGAAGTGCTTGGCACACGAGCAACTCCCACTTCACCAGAGCTATTATTATTAGTAACAATTATAACGCACATTGGAGTCTTCATTCCTAACCACCAGGCACCACACTCCAGCTTCTGGCACCTCCACTAGTGACCCAGAACCTGAAGTCCTCTCCTGGAGGGAGCTGGTAGCCGTGTGGGTAGTGGAGGTCCAGTGGGCAGAGATGAGGGCAGTTGAGTTCTGCCCCTGACCTGCCAGCCCCGGGGCTGTGTGACCTTGGGCAAGTCACTTTAATCTCTTAGAGCTCTGACATTCTCTGTTTAAAAAGGGCAAATGTTTCCCCTTTTTTTGTCTGTTAGCTCAAATGAATGATTTCTTGTGACCCACAGAACAGTGATGCTTGACACTCCTGGGCCTTTGAGTCCCAAGCCAAGGTCTTCTAGCCCAAGACCCCATCTGCTCCCATCAACATCCAAGCAGGCACTCTGGGCTGCTTACCACTCATCCTCCACACCCCCACACAGGCCCCATAGCTGCCCCCGCTTTGCCCATGCCCAGGTCAGGCCCTCAACATCACTGGCTGGAAATTTCAATGCAGTTGGCCTGCTACCATCCCTTGAGCCATCCCAGCGCACTGGACACGCAGTGCCCAGAGCCAGCTTTTTAGCTGCTTGACCTCTGGCAAGTTATCCTCTCTCTTCTCTCCTATAAATGGAGATAACAGTACCTACGTCCTGTGGTGGTTGTGGGGCTGCAATGAGTTATTCCTCCAGGTGCTTAGAACAGTTCCTGGCACCTTGGTTAGGATCACCTAAGCTGCAGCGAGCGACTGCTGTCATATAAGCGCAGCCCCCTCCCTCGCCAGGCAGCCTGTGACCTCCTACCTCTGTCCTCCCCCTCCCCCCAGCGGGCCGCCGCCGCCTCCTCCTCCCTCTTCTTCCTCCCCTACGGACGGAGTCTTCCTGCCCCTCCTGGCCCAGGACAAAGCACCCCCCTTCAATCCAGCCCGCAGTTTTTGCACCAATTAATTTAGCGCTCACTTCCCGATCTCCTCTAATTCCTTGTTTACAAGTCTTTCTTTGCTAGTGCATGGTCAGCTCCTCAGGGGGAGAGACCGCAGCCCGGTCTCCCCTCCTCAGTGCCCGTCCTCTACTTCCCAGGGCCTGTCCCCCGGGGCTGCCTGGTCGGACTCAGGATTCTGCCGGAGCGCAAAGAGGAGGAACTAGCTGCCTCGCGTTTCCCAACTCCCCCCGCAACTCCCAACCCCCCTTCCCTCCCCCCTCTCCCCCCCACCCCCAGCAGCTGTGTCCCAGCTAGAAGGGGTTTGGGGGTGGCCTCCGGGGGGCGTTTTACTGCTATGGAAAGGCAGAAAGTGCGAGTGAGATTTGGAGCCAAGAAGTCCTGCTTTTGAATCTTGAGCCCGTCGCGTAGCTGACTGCATGGACAGGTTCCTTCCCCTCCCAATTTCAGCTGCCTCGCCTATAAAATGGGCGGAGCAGTATCTACGGGGGTCAGCTTGGGGGGGCGGGTACTTGCGCACCAAGTCACCGAGCCTCAAATCTCAGCACAGCCCAGACGGCGCACCCGGGGGAGGCGGGCTGGCGGGAAGTCTCCGCGCGAAGGCAGCGCGAGCGCTGGGGCGCGGTCCCCCCACCTGCTGACTTCCCTGGGGACAGCCCCACGCCCGAGGGGGTAGGAGTGGGTGGGTTCCCGGCCAACACAAACATCTTGCACCACTGAGAAGAAAACAGAACTTCGGGGATCGGCCGCTCCTCGCACTACACCCTTTTCTCGGAGGCGTCCGCGCGCCCCAGCGAGTCCATCCCAGGCCGAGAACCCCAAACGCAGTTTGGGGGAGGGGAGATAGTCTTTCTTGCCCCCCCCCCCCAAGAAAGTTCTGGCTGCCCCGAGACGAATCCTCAGGTCCCACGAGGCAAGCCTCACTTTGCAAGTGGGTTCTGTTGATCCTCCACCCCAGATGCACCTCCCTTTTAAAAAAGGGGGACCTTTCTGGTGAACCTAACCGACGGGCACCGGTGACTCCAACGGGAAGCAGAAAAAGAAGTTGGGGAGCCCGGGGGCTTGCAGGGCCTCGAGCAGGACCGGGAGCAGCCGGGCGCCCCCAGGTCGCTTCCCGCCCGCCGGCGCCGGCGCGGGGCACCCCAGCCCCCCTCCCGGCCACGGCCCGCGGGTGGAGCTGGCTCGCGGTGCGAAGTCCCTCCCCTCGCCCACGGAGGGCAGACGGGGCGGCCCGGCCCCGGGCTACCTGCACCGCGATGGCCGTCATGCTGCGCCCGGGTCCCGCGCTCGCCGCGCCGCCTCCCGCCGCTCTGCCGCGGCCGCCGGCGCGGTCCCGGGACCTCTTCCCGGGCGGGGCGGAGCGGAGGCCGCGGGGCGGGCCGGAGGGCGGGGGGAGGCGGCTTTCCCGGCCGAGCGGCTAATGCGGGGCGGGCTCCGCGGGCTCGGCCGCCGCCCGCCCCGGCTCTGTTTACTCGGAATCCGCGGGGCGGCGCGGGGGAGCCCCGGGAGCGGGCACGTGGGGAGAAGGCCGGGCTCGCGGGGAAGGTGCGGGAACGCCGTCCGCCGGGGTAGGGTCCCCCGGGTCCGAGGGAGAGGATCGGCCACTAGGGGGAGGGCTGCGGCGGCCGACGGGGGCCGGGAGTCACTCCCTCGCTTCCGAACCTCGGAGGGGACGTCCCTCGGGGGCCAGACCCCTCGAGGGCCGACGAGCGGGCGGGAGGCCCGGGGCGTGCGGTTCCAGCGCCGGCTCGCCGACTTGAGCCTCTGGAGCAGCTGTAGGGTCTAGAAACGGGAGGCGCGAGCTCGGGCTCTAGGGCCTTCGCCACCCGCTGTGTGACCCTGGGCTGCTTGACTAGCGTCTCTGAGCCACGGTTAATAACGAGATAACATTTATGAAAGTGTGCGTCTTGGCGAGGCCCTCAATAAGTGTGGACGGAGAGGACCCTTCTGGGGCAGCCCTTGCGACATTTTGTTCTCCCCGAAAGGGGAATGTGCGGACCTGCTCCCCTCCTGGCCTCCTCAGCAACCATCAAAAAAGCAAATAGGACAAAACAAAAGTCATTGTTCTTCCTCGACTTCTGACGAGGCCTGAGTTCTCAAGGAGGCAGCTCATGAAGTCTCTGCACCAAAAGGGGATGGGAATGGGCAGGAGAGCCCAAGGGTAGCAATTTCCAATTAAGACGCTCCCTTCCCTTCTCAGTTTGTAGGGCAGTGTGTGTTGGGGGGGCGGGGAGATCCTGCTTAAGGTAAAGCAAGGCCCCCTTTCTCCTTAACTAAATGGGGTAAATAGAATTATTTGGATCATCCAGACAGGCAGGCAGGTCCCCTCTGGCTTTACCCAAGGATTCAAAACAACTCGCTTATCTCTTTTCCCCCAAGAGCCACGTGAGAAAGGGGGAAAGTTACAGTTATCTGTGCATCTTCCAGTTAGATGTTCATCTGATTCCATCACTGCCCGAGACCTTGTAAAAATCCTTAAACCCAGCCCTCAGGGTCCAGCCACAGGAGGGCCAGGCTCTCAGTCTCCACATTTGAACCAATGGAGAGCCAGGACTGGACTTAACTGGCAGAACCAGCCTGGGTCTTTCGTGATACAGTTTTGCATCACCTGAAGGGCTTGTAAAAATGCAGACTGTAGTGGATCTGGGGTGAGGCCCCGCCTGGTGTATTTCTAACAGGAAGCTGCTACTGCTGCTGGCCTGTGGACCCTGCTTTGAGAATCACTGAGTTGAAGCAAAGGGGAGCTAGCCAGGCCCAGCCAGGTCAGCCCCTCTGTGCTGGGGACCTTCCCTCCATGCCCCCCACCTGCCTCCTCTGCAATCAGGGGTCCCAGAAACCAGGTGCTCCTCCCTCCACAGCCCTGTGCCCCAGAGAAGGGGCTGACACAGGAATGGAGGAGCTGGCCCTGTTCGGTGTCCCTTTACAGAGCCCTAGAGTGCTCTGTGGGAGGGCCCTGCTGGGTTACTGGCTCCAGCAGCATTTCTCTTGTCCTGGAGGGGAGTGCCTGGAATTAAAATCAGAAAGAACTGTCAGGTTCTTGTACCTTCTAAGATTTCCATGTGTGTGGTCAGGCATGTTGGGAATAAGTTCTGTTTGCTTTCTTGCTAAGAAAGTTTTGAATCAGTGGAAATTTAGAGCCACCTATCTTGTCAGCAAGGCAGCTGGGAAAGCAGAAACGACGTAGAGATGAGGAAGGGACTGTCCAATTCTGATCATTTTATGGTCATGAGAAGGCCCAGGACACAGCCAGGAGCCTGGTGGAGTTTGTGCTGAGGACCGGTCATCGAGTCTATGAGCCGGTCACCGAGGCTAGTCCTCTACATTCTAGGACCCTGGAGTCTCCTCGGGCTTAGGGCAGAGGGGGTGTGGCCGCATCGTAGTACTTCCTCAGTGCATTCCCAGCCCCTGGCGGGATGGTGAGGGATGCAGGTAACTCCAAAGGAGTGCCTCTCTGGGGGGGCGGGGATTCCTAGTGCCACGGGGCCATGCAGGGGCACAAGTGGGGGTGCGTGCAGTGACAGGGTAGGACCCCCATGGGTTAAAACCAGAAATAGCATTGGATGAGTGGTGGCCCCTGGACAGCACAGAACCTGCCTTGTTCCTTGATTTTCTCTGCCTTTTTTCCAGACAGTGTGACAGATTCAGTACTTGTCCCTCTCCCATCCCTCCTTCTAGGCCTGGTCAAGGTTGGGGAAAGAGGAGCAGTATAAAGAAGGGAGGAAGTGGCCCCTACTGCACCCCTCCAGTTACTTTTGTCTGATGAGAAGGACCAGGTGTTGCTGTTCGAGGGTTCCAAGGTTGGGACACAGGTACTGATCAATGAATCAATAAGGACTAGATCTATTAGTCAGTCAACAAGCACTCTCCCACCTCTGGGCCTTTGTACTTGCTATTTCCTCTGCCTGAAATGTATTTCCTCAAGATATTCACAGGGAAGGCTCATCGTTTCACTCCTTTGAGGTCTGGTCTCAGATGTCACCTTAGCAGAGAAGGTTACAATGACCACCATATCTGAAACAGCCCCTTGCCCCTTCCGTTCTCTTTTCCCTCCCCCCGATCAGCACACACGTGTCCGCCCGTGCTCATGTCCCCTTTCTCTACAGTGTAAGCTCCGAAGGCCAAGACTTTGCCATCTTCACTGGTATACACCTGGTGCCTATGGCAGAACCACGCCTTTGGTAGGTGCTCAAGAAATATTCAGCAAATACATGAATGAGCACCCACCACTGCCCTGGTCAGTGAGGGACAAAGAAGAAAAAGACAAAGCATCTGTGGGTGGCAAAGTGTTTGCATTTTAGAGTCAAAGTCTGTTCTCTCTTCATTTCTGCTCCCTCCCTGGGGTCCCCAGTTCAGGTCCACACCCTCCATCTGTCTGTTCCCTCACACCCTTGGTCCACTTCACCCTTTCTTGTCCCCGACTCCAGGCCCATCATCTCTGAAGTGGGTGCCTGTCACAGCCTCCTGCCTGGCCCCCCTGCCTCCATCTCGCCACCTTGGCTTCTTCATAGCTTCCCATTCCCTCATCCCCCAGGCTCATGAGGCTGGAGTCACCTGGCCCTGCCTACCCCTCTCACCCTCAGCTCCAGCCCCATGTGCCAGCTTGGGCCCTGGGAGGGAAGTTCCAGTCTTGAGGCTTCTATGTTCGATGTTCTCTCTGTGTGGCTGGTCTTCCCCTAGGGTCCACTGGACAGGCTGTCACCTCTTCAGGGGCCTCCCTTGACTTCCCCAGCCAGAAGCGTCCCCCCACACTTGCCCCTATTACCTTTGCATTTTCTTGATCACCAACTGAACTTCACTTGCCTGTTCCCTGGATTTTCTGTTTCCCTCTCTAAAATGTTCTACCTCCCTGAGAGCTGTTACTGCCCTCTTTCACGGCTGCACTCCTGCTTCCAAGAGTAGAGACCGGTCAGTACATTTTTCTAAGTGACCAAGCAGGCTTCAGATGCATTCCAGGCAAATTATTTCTCTGTGAGCCTGGGTTTTCCATCAGGTGGGAAAATACATCCCTTTGGGTGCTGTGAGGGTCTCACGAGGCAACGCGTGTGAAGTACTCAGTGACGCGTGAACTTGACTATCCAATGCCCCTTAGATGGGAGCCTTAGATGGGAGAAGTGGTTTCCTCTGCCCTTAAGGAGCTTCTGTTGGAAGAGGGAGGTCTCACCCTGCAGTTTTCTTCTCTGAGGAGTGGGTGTGGATGGGCAGGGGCTCCAGGGTGGGGCGGGCACACTCAGGAGGCCCAGAGGCAGTAACAGGGAGTGTGCTGGGAGCTCACCGGGCAGCCTCAAAACTGCTGACTAACGCAGCCGGCCTCATGCCTGGACTCTGACCTCTGCAGCTGCCACCTGCCGCCTGCTCCTTGGCCTGGAGAGGGGGCGTCAGCCCCATGGCCTCTCCCTGCCTTTCCCCGTCGCCTCGCCAGCACCCACGGGGGCTGCCTCTTCTCCCAGCCCCGTCCTCGCGGTCCCCTGACTCCAGGCCAGTTCCATTCCCCTCTTCCTTTGCCTCCCACCTTGAGCCCCAGGCCTGCATTCCATCCAGGTGGAGGTGCCCTATTGCGACACAGGCCTTGTTCACCACACTCCAGGGTGCTGCGCGGGCCTGGGGGTGATGTTCGCCCGCCTCTGAAGAGAGGGCCGGGAGCCTCAGCCAGATCAGGATGCGGCAGGTGGGGACAGGAACGGCCGCAGCTGGAGCAGTGAGCGAATGAGGCAGGAACTAGGTATCTTCCCTGAAGTCGCTATATACCAACCCCCCAACGTTTTTGAAGAGGATGGGAAGTGATGTGGATGGGACCTCTGAGGTGGCCTTTCGGTGGTGTCACCACTTTCTAAAGTCAAGTCTTTTCTGGAGATGGGAGCCCTCCAGGCAGTAGGGCCCGAAGAGTCCCAGGTGGACCACGTACCTGGAGTAGGGGAGACTCCTAGCATCCTCTCTACAGGCTTGCAACGGGACTTGTCAGCACTCTGACACCCGGTCTCTTGGGTACGGTTCCCCCTTAACCAAACACACCCAGGGCTGTTGTAGAGAGCAAACCGCCAGCCCATCCCTCCTGAAGTGTCTGTGTTTCTCCCTAATTAGGGCACTGCACCAGGACCAAAGGGCTCCGGAAACAAAATTAGGCCCTGGGAATTGGTGGGAGCACAGAAGATGGCAGGAGACTCTGAATGGTTTAGACAGGGCTTTGCCTAAACTCTGGGGAAGCCCAAGAGATACCCCACCACCCAGTGTATTAGATCTGATGTGCAAGGAAAGAGGCTGGGTCCAAGGATCGGAGGAGTGGTGGGGAAGAGAGGGACCTCCAGGGAACCCCCTGTGGAGAGATGGTCTCTCAGGAGGACGGCTCCACCTCTGGGCTTTGAATCAATGGAGTCTAGGAATCTGCACACTGGGGTCTGGGATTCATTGGGGTCTGGGAGTCTGCACAATGGGGTCTGGGAGGCTGCACACTGGGGTCTGGGATTCATTGGGGTCTGGGAGTCTGCACACTGGGGCCTGGGGTCTGCACAATGGGGTCTGGGAGGCTGAACACTGGGGTCTGGGAGGCTGCACACTGGGCTCTGGGGTCTGCACAATGGGGTCTGGGAGTTTGCACACAGGGGTCTGGGAGTCTTCACACTGGGACCTGGGGTCTGCACACTGGCTGCTCACTATCCTCACTCTGGAGGCATGTTTTGTTTTGTCTGCAAAGTGTTTTTAAATAAAAGCAAAAAATGTTGTCAATTCAAAAATGGGGAGGTGTTACATTAAATTCTGGATTTTTGCTTCTCTTGAAAATCAGACCGTTTGGAACCCCAGGGTCCTGTTTCTGCAGGGGAGCAACAGCCACTTTGGTTGGCTGCCCTTTGGACAGACTGTTCTGGGGGAGCCCCAATGTTACCTCAACTCTGCACTCCTCTCTGGTGCCTGCCTGGACCTCGGCTCAGCAGGATTTGGTTTGTAAGCCTAGTTCTGTGTTGTGCTAGTAAAGGAACCCAGAACGCAGTCATATGCCCAGTGTCTACATATTTCTACTCCACCACCATTGCCCCCCAGCCCCCAACCTGGCCCGGGTTGTTCCCTGGTCAGCCTAAGACTTACCTGGTTGCTGCAGGCCTCACTCCTGTGGCAATGATCTCTCACTTCCAGGTTCAGGTTCAGGGTCCTCAGGGGGAACCTCCTCAGGCCAGGAGAGCCAGGATACCCAGTTAAAGGGGACCAGACAACCTGAGTTTTGGCTACTGTGGGGCTAGGAGTCCAATCCGGTCCAGAGGAGCTGTGATCAAGGGCTAGGGACAGGGTCACATGGCATAAAACATGGCTCCTGGGCAGTGGACACTATGGGCAAGAGAAGGATGGCAATGAGGCAGGGGCTGTGCACCTAAGAGAGCCCCTCCCTGGGGCCATTGTGGTCCCAAAGCCAACAAAGCCCCTGCCCTGAAGTGTGCTGGGTGTGCCAGCCACCCACGCCTCCCTGACTCGACCCTGCAAACTTCCAAGCAGTCTGCGTCCTTTAGCTGGTGTCACCTTGTCAATGGTGAGGGGACCCTTACTTGTTCTCTTCAAACTTTGCCGTGAGTGGCATTTTGTCTCTGACATTTCAAGATTTCAAAATGCACCGTTCTCCAGCTCCTACATATTTTCTGGATATTTATATGATTCTCAAATTTTTCCAGCAGGAGAACCCTCCTCATTTTTTGTTTTGAGGTACCCTGGTTCAGGACCCCATCAGCCATTCTTCTCTGATCATGGCAGGAAGGCATGATTCTTGCATTCAAGACCCTCTTGGGGTTTCTTTTCTTTATTTCATCCCCCCATTGGAACCCCCTCTAATGTGTTTGATATATATTATTAACTATGCATGTATCCATGTGCTTGCTTTCCTAAATAGCATTGTGCTATAAATCTTGTTCTGTTTCCTACTTTCTCACCCAACAGAATGATTTTAAGTCCATTCCTGTTGATGTACATGTAGCTCTAATTCAGTGTTTTATAAATGCCAGGTTAGGTCCCAGTAGGGCCAATGAACCCAATTTGGTAGGGGCCAACGCAGCACTTAAGAGAAATGAATAGAATAGGATAGAAAATATTAGAGTGCCTCGAACATAGGGTAGATACTGTTTTCAAAAATAGACAGACAGACAGACACAGGTCACAATGTGAAAAGTGTTTTCTATCCTGAGTCCTGATGAGAAAAGTCTGGAATCTGGTGTGTTAACTTAGATGCACAGAAACATGGACAGGGCTTGCTTGAACCAAAGATAAATTTCCCCGAAAGATGTCCAGGGCCCAAGAATAATCCTTTCTTTTATTTTTGTAATAGCTCCGTTGCCCCACTTGCTTCCTCTAAAAACCTTCCATTTTGTACAATCCTTCTAGCTGCTAGATGGGAGGCTGCCAGATTCAGGAACCCCGTAATAAAGCCAATTAGATCTTCAAATTTACTAGGTTTAATTTTGTGGGTTTTTTAAAAAGATTAAAATAGGACATTTTTATAACTTCCAAAAATTTTCAGAATCCAGCATGATTGTTTCTTGATTGGGGAACATACTTGCATGTGGATTACTAGACTCCCGGCAAAATACTCTGGTTTTGGAACCCACTGTCTAAACTCCTGATTATCAGAGAAGCCAGCTGCTCTACCTTTGTCCGTCTGAAGACCTACTGTGTGTTCCGCATGGTAGGGCCTGAAGGCCGCAAACTCCAACTTCCAAACTGAATATAAGGTATGATGTAGATGTATATTATACATCTGCATATTTATTGGTAGGTATAAAGGAGTCTTTCCCAATCATGGGTTAGGATGTTCTAAACTTTCTTTTTTCCTCCCAAACCTAATTTGGAAGGTTCTTGCTTTGACTCTGGTGCGAGGCCTCTCCCCCTGGAAGTCGGTTGTGCACTGTGGCAAAGGGAACAGGCTTGGCCCACTGCAGCTGTATTGTGGCCCAGGGCTGCCAAGCTGGAGGATACTGTGGCATGGGAAGAAAGAAGAGAGTTTCCATCATTTCCCTGAGCATGGGCTCAGGTCTCACACAGGTGAAGGGTTCACCTTGGAGGGGTCCAAAATATACCACAGCAACATAAGAATTATTTTGAACTGAAGGCATTTGAGAATAGGTTTTTTTCTTGAATTCCCTTGTCTGCCTAAAAGCAGAGCCTCCCAAAAGAATTTGTAGGGGAAGAAAATCTGTTTTTCTTCAATGGGTCTTTGGTTCATTGCCTGGGACCTGGTAAATTAGGCTGACAGAAGACAGAAGCAAGAAGACATTAACGAGAGAAATAAACAGACGTTCACTACGTGTGCATCACACACACAGGGAGCCTCAGTGGTGAGTAACTCAGAGGTGTAGCTGCAGCTTGGCCTTATCTTAACAACCTTTTGTAGAAAAGTGACAAGACAAAGGAAGACTTCGAATTTCTAGGGTGCCAGACTGTGGGAAGGTAGATGTACGGGGCAGCTAATGGAAGGTGAGGGCCAGTGAGCGGGTTGTCCTGTGGATTGCTCTGCCCTCCCCCTGAGCTGATAGGGTCTAGAGTTGGCTCAGGTGAATAAACTTGGTCCTTCCTGGTAGAAAGGGGCGGGGGGCGCCTTTACAAACTTATGTCCTGCTGTTATATTAGGTAGACAGGAAGAAGGCCGAGAGCTTTGGTGGGATCCGCTTTTCAGTTGCTTTCAGCTCAAAATAATCCTTATGCCAAAGTGGCAGGTTTTGTGTTTCACATATTCTGCTACCCTTCAAACTCAGTTGTTACAGATCCCCTCCCCAGAGACAACCAGGGAAGATGCACTCAGTCACCAGAGACTGGAAGTCCCCATGGCATCACACCTAACCAGACAGTCCCGAGACTATCATATCTCCCGTCTGTTCTCCTAAGAGCCCATTTACCTTCCCATGAAAGGGCTCTCACCCTTTCCTCTGCTAAGATGGTATATAAGCCTCCAATTCTAATGACTTCCTTGAGTGACATTTTTTTCTGAATTTGTTTGTACATGATTAAAATCTGTCTTTTCTCTTGCTAACCTGTCTTTTGTCTACTTAACTTGCACCCCTTCAATTACTTAACCTAAGAGCGTAGAGGAAAAGTTTCTCCTGCGCAACAATATCTTCCCATCTCCTTTCTTAAATAATCTACTTCTTGGTGAATTTCTCCCACTAGACCGGTGGGTCCCAACTTTGGCTGCTCAGTGAATGAAGGTTCCAATTTAATAGTCTGTCCTAGATTCTAAAGTTGTGGCTGGGGCGAACCCAACTCAGGTACCCTCCTCAGCATCACCCAACTTTCCTTTCTTCAAAGACTTGGAAGTCAGTTGAGTATGAGGAACTAGTTAACATTAAGTTGTAAATGGCTGATTTACTTTCCCCAAGGAAGTAAACTTTTAATATGATGATACACAGATCTCTAATTTGAACACCATCTGGAAGTGTAGAGAAAGTAAAGTAAAATAACAGAGTTTTATGCTGAGGCTAGACCCTAAACCGGGATTGCCAACCCCAACTAGAATTATCCAGGAAGCTCCTAAAACCACACGCAGGCCAGCCCCCACCCCAGACCTAACTGGGTGTCTCTGTGGAGCAGGGCGTGGGCGTTCATGTTTTAAAGCTCCCCAGGAGATGTTAATATGCAGTTGAGTTTGAAACCTCTGTCCTAAAGACTTTCTGCTTCCCTTAGTTCCTTGCTCTACCATTTTCTCCTCTGGACTCACAGATATTTTAACCTCGGAGGTCTGTTGGTTTGCTTACATCTGCTCACAGAGAGAGATGTGGGCTCAGAAGTGGAGAGTGGGGGCGGCTCCTGGGGACCAAAAGGGGTTCTACAGAAATAACCTCACAGGATGATCTGATCATAAATTCTTGATTGGGCAGGTCCTGGATGGTAGTCCCCCCCAGGAATGTCACTGCTTCAGTAAAAGTTCTATCTTTGCCTTAAGCAAGCCCTGTCCATTGTTTCTGTGTCCAGGCACCTTTGAAATGGCTCTTTTCAGATCTGACCCCCTAAAGGTGACCACTCTCAAGAGAGCACCTAATCTTGGTAACTACCCTGTAACCCAATCTCTACCTTGATTGTCCCACCTTCATGTCATCTTCCTTAGTTCCCACCTTAATTCCAAAGGCATAAAAGAGGCTGCAAACTGTCATTCTGGGCAGCATTGTTCTCAGCCTGTGACCTTACTTCCAAGTGTATCCTCTGACTGAGGTAAACTCTCCTAACATTCTCGACATGTTTGTACATTTCTTACATCACTGGCTTATCCCACATGGCATCTACTTGGCAACGTCACACGTCTCTAACACAAGTGAGAACCAATGAATAAGCCCTCCGGAAGCTCCTGTACAGAGGCCAGGAAGTCATTGAATTAACTTATTACGCGGATTGATGTCCCCGTGACCTCAGATCAGTAGGGAACGTGTGCTCACCCTTGTGTAAGAGGATAGAGAGGGAGCCCACAGGCACTACGGCTTCTAACCATTACTGATGGAGCGCTGGTGCCTGAAGGACCCACCGGAAATATTTGGAAGACTGATTTACGTCCATTCAAATAAATAGGGTATTAATGTGTAGTTTTTGTTAAAGAACAGAATTCAGCCCGGCTGGGCGTGGCTCAGCAGTTGAGCATCGACCTAGGATCCAGGCGATCGGGGTTTGATTCCCGGTCGGGGCACATGCCTGGGTTGCGGGCTCGATCAATGACTCTCTCATCATTGATGTTTCTATCTCTGTCTCTCCCTCTCCTTTCCTCTCTCTGAAATCAATAAAGATATATTAAAAAGAAAAAAAGAAAAAAAACAAAAACAGAATTCAGAGAGGAAATTTGAAGGCCTAATTGGCTTTATTTAGTGATTTGTGAATCAGGCAGCATCCCATTGAGCAACTGGAGGGCACTCTGGGGCTGTGCGAAATGGAAGGTTTTCACAGGCAGAAAGAGGGCGAGACAAGGAAGTTAAAAGAGCGATTCTCTCAGGCAAGATCACCCTCCCTTAGGTGAAGGCCAGGTCATCTCAGACAGATGACCTCACTAGTGCTGGCTGGGGAATTCCACTCCTGGGAGAGGCTGAGACTGCGGTTAGGTTAGGTGTTATGTTTTGGTTTGGTGACATGGCTTGGCAAAAGTGACTCCATTATGTTTTTTTCTTTGTTTCTTTTTAAACAGAGGGCATAATAATATAATGTATTTGTTGAGCACATATTATGTACGAGATACCAAGCCAAGCATGCTAGAATATTGTTTTGTTTATTCCTCACATCAACCTTTTTAAGCAGGTACTATTGTCTCCATTTTATTTATTTATAAAAATGGATATTTTTTCCATTGCTTTTCAGAGAGAGTAGAAGGGAGGGAGAGAGAGAGAGAGAGAAACATTGACATTTCACATTGATTGGTTGCTTCCTACACGACCCCAGGCCAGGGCTGGGGATCGAGCCTGCCATGGAGGTACTTGTCCTTGACCAGAGTCGAACCCAGGACCCTTTAGTCCTCGGGCCGACATTCTAACCACTGAGCCAAACCAGCCAGGGCTGTTGTCTCCATTTTAGAAGAATAAACAGAAGCCCAGAGAGGCTAGGCAGCCGACCCGGGCGCACACAGTCAGTAATGGCATCCGTGTGTTCACATCCAGGCCTCCCGACAGGGCCGGCGTGATGCCCAGGCCCTGGACTCACTGCTCGTGCCCTGGGTGCCCTGTAAGGCCTGTATTTCCTCACTGGCGCACCACAGGTGTCTTCTGGAAACTGTCCAGGATGCCCAGCTGCTAAGATGGTGACTTAAGGGCCTTGCAGGGAACAAGGAAATGCCTCTTTCTGGAGGAAATGTAGGCAGAAACTGGGCCGGGCAGGAGGGCAGTGGACCTGGGGCTCAGCCTTCCTCGCCCCATGCCCCGGGCAGGCTGGCTGGTCAGCCCCATGCTGGAGGCAAGGGAGGAATCGCTCTGTCTCTCTTCCCTTCCCAGCAACTCAGCGACAGAACTGTCCCCGACGGGAATCAATTTGGCTTCCGGAGTCTTGTCTATGGGTAGGACCCAACAAATCCCAGCAAATCCCAGCATCTCCCTCTGCTGGCGTCTGCCTGGGATTACAGTCAAAGGATTGAGGTTTCATTCCCTCTCCAAAGCCTGGCACCCCAATGCCTCCCATAAACACCCCGCCTGGTAACACTGCCCAGCTCTCTGGGGGGGGGGGGGGGATTGGTCCTCATGTCACCCCATCCCATTGGAGATATAATCTCAAAATCTCGTGTCTCCTGGACATAGCCATGGGCACATGGCCCAGGGTGGCAATAATGATGGGCCTGAGGGGTGGGAGGGGACAGTCCTGGGCATTATATATGTACTCTGTGAAGTCTCCTTCCTCTGAGGTCTCCCCGGTGGGGCTGTCAGCCTGGGCTCTCTGTGGGGCCCTCCTTCCCGTATAAGGAGGCCCACCCATGGCAGGAGGAAACAAGGTAGTGGACAGAGGAACCTAAGGGAGAGAGCAGGAGCCTCCTGTGAATCTCCAGTCCCAGCCAGCTGACCAGTCCCTTTCTTGAGAGCAGGGCTTGCTGTGGGAGTTGAAACTTAAGTGAAGGAAAAGGCCACAAAGGAGGAAGCTGGAGGCTCCCTAGAGAGTTTATCACCTTCCATCTTCCACGTGGATGTGGCTGGACCAACTGACCGTGTGTAACTGGGAATATCCTTGATCAGCTGCAGTGCGAGTTCAGAACGAGCCACCCCAAGATGTGCCTCAGTGGCATGCAGATTACTTTGAGCTAACGGCAATTTTAGCTTCAAGCTCAAGAGAAACGTCTTCTCCCAACCCCAACTACTTAGAAGAACTTGAACTAGGGGCCTTGCTCGTAATAAGATGATAGCAGAGATAACTTCTTTTGACCTATCTCTAGGGCAGGACAAACTTCTATTTACTACGGCTCTGTTCTTATCCTGCAGTGACTCTTTGAAGCCCCCAGGTGCACGACCTCAGCTCAGAATGTCATATATGCCCCAATCCCCCTTTCTCTCTCTCAACCTCTCCTGCATGTGGCTCACTCATGTATTCGGAGTTCCCATACATATGTATGCATTAAATTTGGTTACTTTCTCTTGTTAATCTGTCTCATGCCTATTTGATTATTAGAGCAGCTGAAAGAACTTGAGGGTGGAGAAAGATTCTTCCTCCCCCACAGTATCCACTAGCATTCATTGAATTTGTGGTTTTCAGCCATTTCTTACATATGTCTTTTTGTCCATCCCCCACGTGCTAAGCTCTTGGACTTTTTCCCAAGCAGGGACAGATGCTTTTATTGTACCCGGCAGTCCTGGTCCTGTGTTTTGAAATTGGAAGGACCTCAAGCTAAGCCTCAGTTTACCCAGTGATGTGTCTGGGGGCCTCTAGCAGGAGCTCAGCCTCCCCTCCTTATCTCCACACAGCTGCTGGCTGCAGAGGTCCTAGAGCCTACAAGTGCAGGATTGCCCAGGTGTCCCTCACTGGAGGACAGAGGGCAATGCTCTGGCTGTCCTTTCCCCTGGAGCTGGGAGTCCCAGGTACAGCAAGACCAAGAGAGTGCTCATCTTAAGACCTATGTCATTTCTGCATTCTAGGGATGGAGGCAAAATTTTCTTTGAGGAGAATACTCTTTCTTTCTTTCTTAAAAATCCTTAAAAACAAAATTGTCTTTTAGATTGCAGAGGTTGAGCTAAAGGCAAGTCACTGAACTTCTGCAAGTTATCAGATGTTAATTTTTAAAAAAAATCTCTCCTAATGTTCTCCTAACGTATTTTGCTACATTTGGTTACTCCTGAGCTTCTGTTCCTGGTGCTCCAGCCATGCATGGGGTTGCCCAAAGCCTGGAATGGTGGGAAGCCCCAGGGAAACAAATCAGTTCCCTTGCTTACTAGTCTCAAATGTCATGTCAATACTCTGATTTGGGTCAGGATCTAGTCTCTGATAAGAACTTTCAATCAAAACACTGCACCAAACTCTTGTTGAAGTGTTCCATTAGATCAAGGGAACATTTTGGGACCAATTAATCGGCAGTGCACTCCACGGGTTCTTCTTGGGTTAGTGAGTGACTTAGTCACTTTGGAATTCTCAGCAGAACCCAGCTGTCCTCCCAGGCACGCCTATCTTAGGTAGCCGGCAGCCCTGAATTTGCACTGTCTTCAGGGACTCTCCCCTAAGACTCTGTGGCTACAGTAGTGCTTCAAGCTGCTTTCTGAACATTCCCACAAAGCCAAGAAACCTGCTAAAAGAACCTTCAGCCTAAGAGAAAACTCTGCAGGAGGATCTCTTGGAAGATGTTTAGGAAACTGGGAAGATTTGAGCAATTTGAGAACAGCCATTCTTTACCTCTTTTGGAAATTAAAACCCTCTGGCATCTCAAGAAACCTGTGTAGCCTCTAGTCAGATTGAGACACAGGTGCACTGGTTGCGCATTTTCATGTATTCTTTCAGGGAGTTTACATGTATTTCAGCCCAGGCTTAACTCTAAGCAGTCGTTGCACAGACAAAAATGTGTTTATTTTCCCCCTAATATGGGTGGGGGACAGTTAGGGAAGAGAATTAGAGAAATGTCAGGAAAGGGCAAGAGATTGGGGAAAGTGGGGAAGGGGATGCTGCAGTGACTGGCTGGCTTGCTGGCCCCTGAAGACCTGTCATCTTCAAAACTGCCCAACCTCAGAACTGTGGGTCATGTCCATTTCTCTTCAAGGGGATAGAGGGACCCCACTCCCCGCCCCCAGCTGTCATACACTCTGGTCCTGTTCTGTCTTTGAGATCCCTTGTTCCTGTGGCCATGAGTCCCCTTCCAGGCCTAGGCCCAGCTCCCCAGCTCTGCTGCTGCTTGTGAGGTGGCACCTGGCTCTCTCAGTCCAGGTCACTCCGCTCCTCCCCCTCCAGCTCACATTCTGCCCCTGAGGGACAGGAATGTTGCAGTTGAAAGATGGCCACGTGGAGCAGAGGTGGCATGGCTGGTGGTGATGGTGAGTTTACAAGGCCTGAAGCTTATGCTTTAAGGCCTCTCTCTTGCCTGGGTCTTTTCTAAATAGATAGCAGCTTTCAAACCCAGTATTAGATGAATCCTTTTACATCTTCTGGAAATTGTTTAAGTCCACAAAACCTGCCACTTCTAGCCAGCAGGGAGCACCTAGCCTGACATAAGGGGCTTTGAGGTCTAACATTCAGTTTTGTCTTGGTCGTTGGTCAGAAATTTGGGTTGTTTCTTGTGTGGTTGCAGTCTGATGGTTGAATGAATGGAGGACAGACAGGCAGCCCTCTGACTTCATGTTCTCTCATGGCCTCTCATGTGGTTTGGCCATGTAGGTGAACTTGGGCTTCCTAACAGCATGGCAACCTCTACAAAGTCAGACTGTGCACATGGCAGCTGAAAGTGTCAAGAGTGAGTATTTCAGTGAGTGATGCAGAAATGCAAGGCATATTTTTCTAACATCAACTTTAAACTTGTCCTTTCCTACATTAAAAATGTCTTTAGATCATAACGTTTGTTGCCCACTCAAGCCCAGTGTCAGTTTGGAGAAGGGTGGGGGTCATGCCCGGTGCACACATGGGGCAGCAGAATAAAGAGGGGTACAGGGCTCAGAGAGGGTGGCGTCTCTCCCATAAGCCCCAGCAGGGCAGAGGGCCTCCTCTAGCTTACGGGCGGCTGGGATGGGAGTCCCATGCTCAGCTTAGGCCAATTATGAGTCTTCACCTGGGCCTGGGCAACCTAGCAAGCACGGAGCAAAGATGGCGCTTGTCTTGGCTGCCCTCTGTGTCAGCCACAGGCCCCTGTGGGTGGGGCTTCCTGTCTTCTGGCACCTCTCAGGGCATGAAGTGAGGGCCCCCACACAGAGGGCACTTGATGGGGGACACCTGGCTCTTCACCCAGGGGGGCCAAATTTTGTCAGACTCCACTGCAGCAGGACCAGCTTCATGGGAATTGAGCCCATGAAGTTTCAAGGGCCCCCTGCTCAGAGGTCTGGGCCTGGTTCAGTGCTCCGCTGTCACTTCTTAGTCATTTTTGCACAAGAGGCCCTGTATTTTCATTTTGCTTTGGGTCCAGCAACTTATGCAGCCGGTCCTGCTTGTGTAGGGGGTACAAATACAAGGGCAGGGCAGGCCCAGAGGCAGCAGCATGGAGCAGGGGAGGACGGTGCCCTGGTCTTTCCTACCCCTCCTTTCACAGAGGAGGATGGAGCCTCAGGGGAGGGGCCTGAGGGAGTTTGGTTAGAGGCAGAAGCAAGTCCTCCCTCCCTCCCCCCCTCCCATTAAAGTATAGCTGACATACAACATTATATCAGTGTCAGCTGTCCAACACAGTGAGGGGCTCAGCATTATACTCCTTGTGATGAGATCAGCACAGCAGGCCTAGTAGCCACCTGTCACCGTGAAGTTATTACGCCAATACTGGCTCTTTCCCCCGTGCGCACAGTACACCCTGTGACGTATTTACTTTATGAGTCGATATTTGTGCCTTTTATTTCCCATCACCTTTTTTACCCATCCCCCACCCCTTCCCCTCTAGCAACCGTCAGTTTGTTCGCTGTTTCTGAGTCCGTTTCTGTTTTGTGTTATTTGTTCCTCGCAAGACTCCATTTCCACACAGAACTCGTGCTCACGCAGTTCCGAGAAGCACTGTGGCGGCAGAGGCCCAGCGTCCACTCCCTGCAGAGGCCCAGCGTCCACCCCCTGCAGAGGCCCAGCGTCCACCCCCTGCAGAGGCCCAGCGTCCACTCCCTGCAGAGGCCCAGCGTCCACTCCCTGCAGAGGCCCAGCGTCCACTCCCTGCAGAGGCCCAGCGTCCACCCCCTGCAGAGGCCCAGCGTCCACTCCCTGCAGAGGCCCAGCGTCCACCCCCTGCAGAGGCCCAGCGTCCACCCCCTGCAGAGGCCCAGCGTCCACCCCCTGCAGAGGCCCAGCGTCCACTCCCTGCAGAGGCCCAGCGTCTACTCCCTGCAGAGGCTGCCAGAGCGAAGGGCAGCCCAGCGGTGGCCTCAGATGGTCTGGGATCTTATTCCTACCTGTGGGGTTTGGAGAAGACTCTCAGCTTTCCTGTGTCCTCATGGGGAAAACCAAGATGACACAGCTGACGTGGGGACTCTGTGGTGCCTGGGAGGGCCCAGTCACATCCTATGAGCCATTTTATGTGTTAGTCTGCCTTGTTCGTTCCTCTCCAAGGACAGGCCGCAGCATCTAGACGGATGGCTGCTGGACCCAGAGCATGGTGGGTCTCTTGGACTCGCAGGGTCTGGGTTGGGTGACATCTGCTTGGGCTGTCCCTGGCCCTGTGCTGTAAGGTTCATTTGGTTGGCCATTGTTCCCATCGGGACCTACGTCCCAACTGCACTGAGCTCACATCACTGAACAGGCCCTCATAGGCTCCTCACCAGCCTGGCCTTAACTCTTTGTGGCTTAGACCCCCCAGGAGGAAGGCTGCTGGGGAGGGACCTGCAGGAAGCTTCCATTGACCAACTTGTACTGAGAGCAGCTGGACTATGTGGGCTCAGTGGGCGACACACAGCGGCAATCAGCAAATGCCTGATGAGTGAGTGAATGGATGGAGGCCTGAACAAAGCCTGGAAGGAAGGAATAAACTTGACCCAAGTGCTTTCAGGCTGTGCTTCTGTTTGGGTCTGTGTTTCAGATGCTGAGCAGAAATTCCCTTGAGACTCGGATTGGAGTGGAGTGGAGCTGGAGGGGTCACACACCTGCACTGGGGTGCTCTCTAGACTCCGGGCCTGTGACAGCCTCTGGTGCTTAGGAGAGCACCACCTTATTACCCCTGCCCTTTGCACCAGGGGAGTCCCGGCTCCGAGCCTGCACGATCTCTTCCTATGGGTGGCTGCTGCAGGATGGGCCAGAAAGAGGCAGCAGCGTGTGGAGCCCAAGTTCTCAACCTGGAGTGTGCTCTGGAAGCACCGGGAGGGCTGCTAAACTCAGATCGCCGAGCCCCACCCCAAGTCTTGGGTTCAGTAGGTTCGGGATGGGGCCTGAGAATTTGCCTTCTGAAAGGTTGCAGGGTAATGCTGAGGCCACTGGTCCAGGGGCCACACTTTGAGAACCACTGGTACAGATTGGATCAAGAACAAGGACACAGCCCGGCTGGCGTGGCTCAGCGGTTGAGCATCGACCTAGGATCCAGGAGATCGGGGTTCGATTCCGGTTCAGGGCACGAGCCCGGGTTGTGGGCTCCATCTCCAGCAGGGGGCGTGAGGGAGGCAGCCCATCAGTGACTCTCTCCTCACTGATGTTTCTCTCTCTCTCTCCTCCCTTCCTCTCTCTGAAATCAATAAAGACAAAAAAACAGGACAAGGAGACACTCTGCCGAAAAGGCCCTGGTGACTCAGTGACCTACTTATCCTCTCTTCTTCAGCTTTCTCGCCTGGGAAATGACAATAACAATCCAAAACCCAGAGTCACTGTGGAATTAAATGTGGCAAGATATGTAAAACACTTGGCACGGCGGCTGGCGCATAGTAAATGCTCAGTAAATATTAGCAATTATTACCTGTAGAATAAGGATGGGTTGATAAGCTTGGGACAGTGGGTGTATGTCATGTGTACGAGCCTCCGTAGCCTCCCTCAGGTCAGTGGTCACTAATGCATTGGTGCTGTCTTGCCAAGTCTTGGGTATGGCTTCAGAATCCTTCTCAGTACAGTGCTCCAGGAAGCCACCACCAATCCGTCAGTGGGACTGAGCGCTCAAGTGGAAGCCTGTTTGCTCTCCTTGAATGTGGAGACCACAGGCCCTTCTAAGTGCTACTAATCAGACATCAGCTGAGTCGCATAGTCTTTCCCTTCTCTGAGGGGACACCAGTCACCATGACAGGCAGCAGGTGGATAAAGTCCACAGGAGCAAGGAAGGAACGCTTGGTTGGCCCCAGGGATCAAAAAACTGGTCCAGGAAGGAATCTTCTAGAAGTACGATTGATGCATTGGATCGATCACCTCATGTAGGTAGGAAGGAAGGACGAGCAGATGAGTATAGGGAAGGATGCATGAGAGAACCTCAGCCCATGCACCTCACACAGAAAAGTGGGCCATCACACCAACAATCAGAATTTTCTCAGTTTTCCATTAAAATTTTTCATAAAAAAATTTTTAAAAATCTGTTGCTACTAAGAAAAATGTATGGGAAAAGCACTTAAAATTGAGAACATCCTACTCATCAACTTGGAAAAGTCGTGTTTCGTGGGGGAAAGAACCTGGGCCCCTCAGGCGCAGGCTCAGGGAGGCCAAGCATCCAGGTTTGCCTGAGGCTGAGCGGGTTTCCAGGATGCGGCCTTTCCCTGCAGACACCAGGACATTCCTGAGCAAACTCGAGGAGCAGCTCACCCTGCTGGCTCCTCTGAATCACTGTGAGCACTGAATGAGCACAGAGCCTGAAGACAGGGGACGCTCAGCGGGGGCTCCCTGGGGGTAACTGGCGCACAGGGTGAGCTTGGCCTCCAGGAGACTCAGGCTTTGGCATGGTTTGGTGTAGTTAAGGTAGCCACCCGGGGAACTAGGAGACCAGAAGCTTCCTGGCTTTCCTTGGGAGCTGTAGAAATTTAGGGAAAGCTTGGCTCCTGATGGTGGGGGAGGCCTGGATCCACATACGAAGAGTGAAGCTTTAGGACTGGGCTGGAATTAGGCCACTGACTATTTGCATGCCTATGCCCTTAGAATTCTATTTTACGTGCTGATTATTAAAATGTCTCTACAAAAGCAGAGGTAACCCCCTCCCCGTACCCATCTTCTACCCTTAACAATTACCAACGCATAGCCAGCCTTTATCTATATGCTACTACCTACCAACCAACCTGACCCCCACCAACCTTTGAATGATTTTTAAGCAAACACATGCTATTTCATCCATAAATACTTCTGTATGTATCTCTAAAATGTAAGCATAAGAGCTCTCTTAAAAATCAGAACTCAATATCAATGTCACACTCCCCCAATAGTAATTCCTTAATATCATCAAATATTCTATCAGTATTGAAATTTTCTAATAATCTCATCACTTTTTTTAAAAGCTATTTTGCTCAACTCAGGATCCCAACACAGTCCATGCTTTGCACTTAGTTGATTTGTCTCTCAGGAGTTCTTCCTCCCTCTTTTTTTTTTTTTATTGTTGTTAATCCTCACATGAGGATATTTTTTTCATTGATTTTTTTTTTTAGAAAGGGTGGAAGGGAGGGAGGGGGAGGAGAGAGATCTATTGGATGCCTCCAGCACCTGCTCAGACTAAGGCAGAGGATTGAAACTGTTAAGACTATAATTTTAGTTTAAATTGTTCGGGAAATTTATTGAATTAAGTCTGTAATAAGTGTTCAAACTTTTATAAAAGATTGTTCTCTAGATGTGGTTTGCTAAAATTTTGTTGTGTTTCACAAAAGCAGCATTAATTCCCATACAAGTGGTGAGAAGTGCTCCTCTCTACTTGCCAAAGCCCTTCTGACATTAAAATAGTCTGTCTACCGATATACATGACAAAGCTGATTCTAAATCCCCACATCTTTCACCTGGTAAAATAATTCCAATTAAGGTGGGTGGCAGACCTAAGCAAACCTTTCCCTCTTCTCTCTGGGCTCACACAGCTAGACTGCATCCTGGCCCCCCTTACAGTTGGTACCATGTGGCGAGTCTAGCCAGTGGAATGTTAACACAGGTGATGCAGGTCAGCTCCAGACCTGGCCCAGCAACCCCCCCCCCCCACCTTTCCCAGTGCACAAGCTGAACACAGAGCACCCCAAGGCTGCAGGGAAGGGCAGAGCCAGCAACTAGGAAGAGCCATCCGCTGAGCTGAAACCTGTTTTGGGTTTCTCATGAGTGAGCAATAAAATTCTATTGAATTAAGCCACCGAGATTTTTTGGCTTAACTGTTATAGCAAATAACATCATCTTAATTATGGCAATGGTGGATAGAATTGAGGATTTATTAATATACTTTATTTAGAAATATCTTTGAAAGGGTGGGGTGAAAGAAGGCAAGAAAAAGAATGAATTTTGACACCCATTCTTCCATTCATTTAACAAATATTTATTGAGGATTTATGTAGCTAAGCTCCGAGGGTACAGAGGTAGAGAATGCACAGTTCCTATCTCCAAGGACCTCACTCAAAGGGAGCAGGCAGTTGGGCTAAGAAATAATTCTCATACGGCACCAAGAGTCTTGTGACAGAATTATATCCATGTGGGTGGGTGGGATACAGGAGGGAGTTACCATTTGGAGAAAAAAAAGAACAACTTTTCAAGGGCATACAAGGGCGCCACAGCCTGGGGCCAGCTCGGCCTGTAGTTGGCCAGGGGGAGGTTGGAGTGGGAAGCAGTACCCAGAGGTGGGCCGGAAAGGCGGCCACCCCATCAGGCCTCACCAGGCAGGTGAGGCAGGTGGTGGGGGACAGGATTGAGCTCTACATAAAAAGCTCAAGACTAAGCAGAAATTTATCCTCACAGTGCCTTTTCCAGCCACCACAAGAAGCTGCAGAGTGAGCTGGGCAGCAGGACTGGAGTGAGTTTGTGGGGACCCCTGCAGTGACGGTTGGCATCGTCATAGTTCTTCCCGTGGCCTCCAGAGGGAGCCCCAGTGCTTCCTATGAAGGTTCGTTCTTTCAAAACACACTGTCTACTATGTGCCAAGAACAGCTCCAGTCCCACTGTCCAGTAGGCAGCAGGGACGACAGACACAAAACAGATCATTTCAACTCCAGGCATGTGACTAGCCCACCTGGAGGCATAGGTGTAGGATTTCATAGGAACTCAAAGGAAGGACTGGCTATATGTCCATAATAGGGAGGGAATTCTTGTCCCCTCCTCTAGAATTCGCACCCCCAAGCGCCTGTTCCTGCCACATAGTAAAAATTGCCCAATTTATTGAGCAGATGCTGGGTGCCAGGCACTTTAGATTTCATTCAGTACTCATAGCAATGCCCTTTCCAGAGGAGTAAAAGTAGTCTCAGGGAGGGGAAGTAGTGAGTGGCAGAGGCAGGATTTGAGTCCAGGCCCATTGGCACTGAAGTAAATCCCATACACCAAGCCCTTTATCCTAGGGTCGTTCTCACGGGGCCTGCACCCTGATGACCGGTCCCCAGGCCTTCTCTCCTGCAGACCTGGGCCCACCCTATCCCTGGGCCCACCCTACCCCAGGAGCAGCTGCAGCTTCTCTCTGCATGCCTCTCTGAGAACGGGGGCTGGCTCCCTCTGGACTGTCTCCAGTCCTCCTCTGCCTTCCTATGCAATGGTGGATAGAATTGCCTGGCCTCTTCCCTGGGAGCTGGGAAGTCAGGTGACCTTGCGACAGCTCAACCTTCTACTGCAGAGATTTCATGGCCATTGTCACTTGTACAGCTTTAGGTTTGGAGTTTCCAAACCTCCAATGCCTTCTTCTGGCTCTCACACAAATTCCACTCAATGTATTGTGTGCCTCAATTCTGCCCTCTCTGGGGTAATAACTTCCTGGCCCACGAGGACCTCTGCCTTTGAATGACCTATTATCACCATTGCTAGAACATTCTAGCCAACTGAGCCACCTGGCCAGGGCTGGATAGCCTATTTTGAGACATTCAAGTCTTTTGCTCACTTTCCCATTGGGTTATCTATCTTTTAAAAATTATTTTATTTATTGATTGATTTTTTTAAAGAGAGGTAGAGAGAGAGAAACATCGACTTCTTGTTCCACCTATTTATGCCTTCATTGGTTGATTCTTGTATGTGCCCTGACCTGGGATTAAAACTGCAGCTTGGTGTATCCAGACAATGCTCTAACCAACAGAACTACATGGCCCAGGCTGATATCTGTCTTTTTATTATTGATTTGTAGGAGTTCTCTATATGTTCTGGATAATCTCATAGGCTAGATGTATTACAAGCACATTTCCCCACTCTGCGCCTTGCCTTTTTACTCTCTTAATGGTGTTTCCCATTGTCATTTTCAATTTTGTTTAATGGAAAAAGTTGTTCCCTTGTTCCAGAACCAAACCTGGGTTTCCAGAAGGCCCTATAGTTACACAATAAAGTGCCCTTAGAAGAAGTGAAAGACGCATCCCACAAAGAATACACAAGTCTGATTCCAACTCCGTAAAGTTGTAGAACAGGCAAAACTAATCAATGGTGGAAGAAAATGAGAGTGATATTTGCTTTGGGAGTGTGATGACAGATACTGACTGGGAAGGGACACGAGAGAACATTCTGGATTGATGGTAATGTTCTACACCTTGATGGGGATCTGGGTTGCACAGGTGTATGCATTTGTTAAAACTTATCAGTTGGTACATTGAAGACACAGGCTGTCCCTCCCCCCCCCAAAATGCATACACATTTTAACAGCTGATAGCTCAATTTTAAAAAGGAAATGTATTTTAATAAACCCTGCCTTGATAATTATTCAAAGTATGTGCATACATTTTTTTGGGACACCCCATATTTGCATTTTATTGTATATAACTTTGACCCCAAAGAAATAATAAAACTGTAAACAAATGTTGGAGTCTACTTAATAATATACATGCTTAATTATGTAAGGGGAAGCTTACTGATGTCTGTAACTGACTTTGAAATGCATCAAAAAATGATTGAGGTTGCTGGGGAGACAGAGATAAATGGATGACTGCTGCATGGTAAAGCAGCTAGACTAAAATGCTGCAGTAAAATCTGTGTAGTGGCTACATGGGTGTTCACTGTAAAAGCCTTACTACTTTTCTGTAGGCTTGAAAAGTTCCATAACAAATTGGACAAAAATAAATAGATGAGTTGAAAGGCCTCAAAGTCTTTCAAAGTTCAGTGTGGCTGAAAGAACAGTCCGTTCTGGTCCAGGCCAGCTTTCCCCAGTGCGGCTGCCGCCAGGAGCTCAGGCCCTTGCTTCCCCTTCAGGGCTGGAGGCTCTGCCCCGCGGCTGCTTGCGTTGGGGGCTCTTCCTCCCTCGGGCCCAACACCACCCCCCTGCCACGCAAGCCGGGCCTGTGCGGGCGGCTGAATCTCTCGAGGGTGTGTAGTTCAGGGAGTTTTGCTTCCTCACTATCTGCACGGAGGCCCGAAAAGGCTGGGCGGTCGGGTTCCCCAGGTGCGTGTGCATGTGCGTGTGTGTGTGCGTGTTTGGCCCCACCCAGCACCTCTGCTGCCTCCAGGGGCTTCCTGAGTAACCATTTCACCAGTGACCTTGGTTAATGGAAAACATCTGGCCTGCTGCTCCTGGCAGAACTAGACTTTGGAGAGCAGGGCTGGAACTGAGAAAGAGAAAAGCGTGCGGGAAGAGCTCCCAAAGTCTAACAGGAAGAAAAACAAACGATCATAAAGTATGCAAGGTTGTGCAAGATGACAGAGAGAGAGAGCAAGCGAGCGCGAGAGAGCGAGCCTGTGAAGGAGCAGAGACCATGAAAGAAGGTCTTGGAGAAGGCAATGCTCAAATCTTTTTCACTTTAAGTTTCACCGAAACTGCAGGACACCATTTTTTCCCCTGTCAAATTATCAAAACAAAATAAAATTTTAAATGATAATATTCAATGTTGGCAAGGAGGTGATGATGAAAGATCACTTTTATAAATTACCAGAAAGAGCTTTTTCTGGAAATGATTTAACAATATGTATGAAAAATCATACATTTTGAATCAATAAGTTATATCCAAGGATATATCTATTCTAAGGGCAAAAAATCAAAATGTTTTCGAAGATCTGCATATAAAATTGTTTAACAAGTTCTAATGAGAGCAAAAATTAGATATTGCCCACAGGATACTAATTAAATTATAGTTCAACACTGTGATGAAAATATTAGGCAGACTTTTTTATGATAGACTTTTAGGGGAGAAAATCAAGTTATAGAACTTTATACACCGTGTGTGCTGGCAGACTAAGAGAGACTCTGTTCTCTTTTCCATAGTTTGAATACAGTACTCTGGGACTGGGATATGGAAGTGTTCACCTGGGAATGTGGGATATGATGTATTTAAAGAAACTATCATAAAAGGCTTGTGTGTGGGTTCAGAAAAAGCCACCCCAAGATATGCCTCTGTGATATGCAAATTATTCTGAGCTAGAGGCAACTAAGACCCAGCGGACTCTGCCCCACTTACCTCCCTATAGAATTTATGTGCTCATAAGATATTATCAGGGGTAACTTTACCTCTGCCTTGCTTATCGACAGGGCTGGACAAATTTCTAATTACTAAACACCTGCTCTTATGATCCTGCAATAACCCTTTGAATCCCCCAGGGCACCTTACTCCACCCCTAGCTCAGGATGTTAAATGTACCACACTTTACCTTTTGGTCTTGGAACCTCACATATATGTAGGGTCTCTAACTCTCACATGTATGTGGGGTTTCCATACATACATATGTATTAAATTTGGTTGTTTTCTCTTCTTTGTCTGTCTCACGTCTATTTGATTATTAGAGCAGCCGAAAGAACTTGAGGGTAGTGGAAAGTTTCCCCCTCGCTAACACTTGTTTAAACTCTTAAAAATCAGTTTGAGAATTCCTTTCCTTATAATATGAAGACAGTGAGGTCCCAGTTTAGGATCTTATTGATGAAAATGTTAAGTCAATGGGTAGAAGGAACAAAGACCACAGCTAAAGAGTGGGGTTCTGTCTGCATTGGGCTGGAACCAATGTATTGCAAAATTCCCGAGAGCATAATTGCAAGCCAGGAGTATAACTGCAAGTCTGTAGGGGTAAAGGTTGCTGCTATTGCCATCTTGCAATATCGGTGGCACTCGCTACAAATTCCCACCATCCACAGGGGAAGGGAAGGGTCACTGGAAGGGAGGGAACAAGGGAAGGGGGTTTCTACTTAGTGGAGCTCCTACAGTTTGCATTGCGATGTGAATTTTGCAACACTATCGCCCATCTAATCCTTACAGCAGGCCAGTGAGATGTGCGTTATAATGCTGTTGTAGCCAGGAAGTGACAGGAACCTATGACAAACTGGGTTAATCAAAAGAGGATGTCATGGTTCAGTTATCCAGAAAGGACAGCTTGGTAGAGATCTCACGTGATAAGATGTGAACCTCTGGCAAGTTATATTTCCCCAAAGTGTCTCATATCTCACAGGTTTTTCTTACCATGTGACTTTGATATCCGTCCCATCAAGAAATGGGGCCTGTGTTCTCTCTCCTTGAATTTGAGTGGGCTTATGACGATGGCAGAAGTGATGCCATGTGAGTTGCAAGGCTAGTTATGAAAGGTGATGCAGAGCTCGGTCAGTGTGATCCAGTGGTTGAGCATCCACCAGGAACCAAGAGGTCACAGTTTGATTCCTGGTCAGGGCACATGCCTGGGTTGTGGGCTCAGTTCCCGGAAGGGGGCCTGTAGGAGGCAGCCGATCGATGAAGTTTCTCTCTCATCGATGTTTCTGTCTATCCCTCTCTCTTCCTTTCTCTCTAGAAAAATAAACACACACACACACACACACACACGTATATTTTAAAAGGTAATGCAGATTCTGCCTGGGTCTCTTGAGACACTTCTGGAACTCAACCACAGTGCTGTGTGGAAATCCAAAGCACAGGAAGAGCCAAGTGTAGGTGTTCTGGCCGACAGCCAGCATTAACCGCCAGGCAGGTGGCTAAGGAAGGTCTGAGATGACTCCATCCCGCCATCATCCAGCTGCAGCCACATGAGCCATCCTAAACAAGAGCCACCCAGCTGAGCCCAGTCAAGCTCAGACCATGAAAATGATAATGAAATTATTGTTACTTGAGGTCGCTGAAAGAAATCACCTAGCTTTGTATCATTTTCTTTTTCTATTTCTGGGACATAAAACTTTTGAGGCCCTCAGATAACTAAAATGCAGTAGTTTCTGTTCCAGAATTTGGATCTCATACAATAGAATTTTACCATATTTACTTTATATGGACACAGTCCTGACTAATCACAAGATCTGTATGTATCACTTAAGAACTGCAATTGGGTGTGAGTGATAGTGTCCAGAAAAAGCTGGTTTAAACACGGGGGAATATTCTCTTACAGAAAGAAGTCTTCAGGTAAGCAGCCCAGGGATGACTAAATACTTCTTCAGAGTAATCAGCAATCAGGATCCTTCTATCTTTAGGTTTTCATCCTCAAGTTCTCCTCATGATTCAGAGCTCCCTCGATCATGTCTACTTCGATGTCTTTTTTTCTCTCATCATTCCATGTGTATTCTTCTGAAACGAGAGACTTGGTTGGAAAGGATGACTTTCACAGACCAAGGAGAATGTCCTTTGGTCAAGGGCGTGAGTGGTGGAGCTACATTGGTGACTTAGGGCTTTCCAGCTTCCAAGCCTATTCTCTATTCTAGATTATTATTCTCAATTTTTCTCTTCCTCCCTATAACAGAATTATATACTTATGTCCTTTGTCATGAAACTCTGTAATGTCTCCATTGGAGTAAGCAGAGTGAATATCTACCTTGTTGACTTTGGGCTTGGCCTTGAGACTTGTTTTAATTTTTAAAGTGTGAGCAGATATGGCCCAAGCAGAGTCTGTACACATCTGGGTTCAACCTCTTGAAATTTCTGCAACCTTCAAGGAGAAGAACATGCCTAGATAGTTGTTAGTTCAAGAATGAGGAGATATGTGAAAAAGATACAGACCCAAATCTCAAGTTGGAGTCAAGCTCAGCTAATCTCAAGAAAGTCCATAAGGGTCATAGCTGAACTGCTGCAGACTCATGAGTGAGAAACACATGCTTATTTTTATATGGCAGAAATGTGGGGATTATTTGTTACAGAGCATTGTAATAGCAAGGCTCTGACTAATACACCCACAGGCTGGTCAACTCAGGACAATTAAGAATACTGTTTGTTACTTTTTTTGTTGAAAATGACAAAAAAACAAGTTTTATCACTATGAAAAGCCCAGGGTAAATCTGGCATTTTATACAGCTGAATTCAGAAGCCAGATTACATTGCAGAGCTTTGTGTTTCTACCTACCCCTTGCCTCTGCTTCTCTTTGCATATTAACATCTTTTTTTTTTTTTTTTTGCTATGGCAGTAGCTTCTTTCATGCCACTGGGAAAATGACAACAAGCAAATCTAATTGATAATGTCCCTACAACTAGAAACTCTGGAGGATGGGTTTGGTTCAGAGATGGTCAGATAACCCAAGAAATCATTCTTCCTAGGATTTTCTTTCTTTTTAAAAAATAATTTATTTTTCAATTATAGTTGATATACAATATTATATTAGTTTCAGGTGTACACCCCAGGGATTAGACATTATATAACATACTAAGTGGTCATCCCAATAAATCTCGTACCCATCTGACACCATGCTTAGTTATTAGAATATTACTGACTATATTCCCTATGCTATAGTTTAAATTCCCATGACTATCCTGTTACTACCAATTTGTACTTCTTAATCCCTTCACATTTTTCACCCAACACTTCAACCCCCGTCCCATCTGGCACCATCAAAATGTTCTCTATGAGTCTGTTTCTGTTCTGCTTCTTCATTTATTTGTTTTTTAGATTCAATTGTTGATATTTTATTATTAATATTTTTTAACCTATTTGTTCCTTCCTCGTCTTAAAGAAGACCCTTTAACTTTTAATGTAATATTGGCTTGGTGTTGATGAACTCCTTTAACTTTTTCTTGTCTGGGAAGCTCTTGATCTGTCCTTTGATTCTAAATGACAGTTTTGCTGGGTAGAGTAATCTTGGTTATAGGTCCTTGCTTTTCATCACTTTGAATATTTCTTGCCACTCCCTTCTGGTCTGCAAAGTTTCTATTGAGAAAGCAGGTGACAGTCTCATGGGAGCTTCCTTGTAGGTATCTCTCTTGCTGCTTTTAAGATTCTCTCTTTGTCTTTAACCTTTTGCATTTTAATTATGATGTGTCTTGGTATCTTGGTGTGGGCCTCTTTGGGTTCATCTTGTTTGGGACTCTGCACTTCCTGGACTTGTACATCTTTTTCTTTTACCAGGTTAGGGAAGTTTTCCATTATTACTTTTTAAACCAGGTTTTCAATTTCTTGCACTCTCTTTTCTCTTTCTGATACCTCCATGATATGAATGTTGGTACACTTAAAGTTGTCCCAGAGACTCCTTACATGATCCTTATTTTTTTGGATTCTTTATTCTTTTTGCTGTTCTGATTGGGTATTGTTGGTTTTTTGTTTTGTTTTTTGCTTCCTTGTATTACAAACCTCTGTTTTTATTCTCAGTTTCATCTACTCTACTGTTTATTCCTTGTAAATTATTCTTCATTTCAGTTAGTGTATCCTTCATTTCTGACTGGTTCTTTTTTATGGTTTCCATGTAGATTTTTATGCTGTTGACATTTTCACTAAATTCGTCTACTGGTCCCCTAAGTTCATTAAGCATCCTTATAACCAATGCTTTGAACTCTGCATCTAGTAGATTGCTTTTCTCCACTTTGTTTAGCTCTCTTTCTGGAGTTTTGTTCTATTCTTTCATTTGGGACCTGTTTCTTTGTCTCTCTATTTGGCTGCCTCCCTATGTTTGTTTCTATGTATTAAGTAGAGCTGCTAAGTCTCCCGAGCTTGGCAGAGTGGCCTTATATAGCAGGTGTCCTGTAGGGTACAGTGGCACAGCCTTCCTGATCACCAGAGCTGGGCACTTCGGTAGGCCATGTGGGCTGTGTACACCCTCCTGTTGTAGTTGAGCCTTGATTGCTGTTGGCATCTCAATGGGAGGGATTTACCCCCAGGCAGATTGGCTGCAAGGGCTGGCTGAAGCCACCTTGGAGCGTCAGCTGTTTAGCCCCTCCCCCCAACAGAGCAGGACTTACTTCATTGGGGCTCTGGTGTCTGCTGAGTCTGCCCCTTGAGGATGTTGCTTGTGGAGATGGTTGGGTGGTGCTTCAACATGGTCTGAAGCTATCTACTGGGTGTACTGGCTCTGGGGCCTCCCAGGAGGTGCAGGCCAAAGTTAGCTACTACCTGTGTTCTGCCCTGGCGTGAGCTGCAGAGCAATCTGCAGGTGGCTGCTAATTGTGCTGGGCATGGAGGTGCCCAGGAGAGTCCAAGCTGTGAACCAAGACCAGCTGCCACTAGTGCTGGGCCTGGGGCCACTTAGCGAGAAGTACATGGCATGCTGAGGCCAGAATCTATATGTTTGAGATATCTTAGGAAAGTCTCAAACATGAGCCAAGGCAGGCCATTCATATGGAAAAGGCACTGGAAACAGCTTGGGTGGGCCAGCATGTTGGTGGTGCAGAGTCTCAGGATCACCAGGGCAGGGTGAACAGTGACAGCCAGGTCAATGGAGACTCAGATATGGCACCTGCCTGTCAGGGCTCAGAAAATGAACAATGGCCTCTGCTATCACTTCTATCTGAGAGGAAGCTGCCCCTCCAGGTCTCACCCTGATGCCAGACACTTCAATTCCTCCCTGTGTGTCTCTGGTGACTTTCCAGCTGCCACCCCAGAACTGGAACTCAGAGGGAGTGAATCCTAGTAAGTCTGTGCATGGGCCCTGTAAGAGTAACTGCCTGGGACTCCAGCAGCCCTCAGTCTCCCTCAGCCCAAATCCCTGCTGGTTTTTACAGCCAGAAGTAATGGGGACTTCTCTCCCTGGCACTGGAATCCTAGGTTGGGGGGCCTGTTGTGAGGCTGGGACCCCTCGCTTTTCAGGGAGGATCTCCAAAGCCGAGATATCTATCTCGATTTTTAACAGCCACACATGGGTTTGGGACCAGCCCATTCTGCATCTCTGCCCCTCCTGCCAGTCTCTATGTGGCTTCTTCTTTATATTCTTAATTGTAGGACTTCCATTCAGCTAGATTTCTGACAATTCTGAATGATGGTTGTTCTGTAGTTTAGTTGTCTTTTTTGTTTGTTTTTTTTAGTTGTATTTTTGATGTGGTTGTGGGTTGAGTACCAAATTTACCTATGCTGCTATCTTGACCAGAAGCCTTCCCTAGGATATTCATGCTGGAACCCTCAGTAAAAATCATCTCTACTATACAATAGGGCTGTGATGGGCTAACCCCCAAGAATAGGAGAGGGAAAATTATTCTTCAGAAGAAGGGGCGCTAGTCCAAGCATACAGTAATGAAAGTATACAATTTAAGCTTGGGGAAGTCTGGGCTACCTAACCAGCACCTTTTCAGTCTTAAAGCCCTAAAAAAATCAATTCATTCTTTATTCATTCAGGCTATTTTGTTGATTAATAAGAGCCATTATGCATTCATTTTTCTTTTGTGTGTATTAGACATTCATTAAATCCTCACTCAGTTGTGCAATGTAGAGATTATCCCTACTTTATAGACAAAATATTTGATACTCAGAGAGAATAAGAAACTTGCTCAAGGTCACAAAGAACAAAAGTGGCCATGCTGTGATTCAAATTCAAATCTGTCTGCAAAGCCCAACATATCATGCTGAGTGATGAATTGACAGCATCCTCAGGCCATGCTTAGGCAAAGCTGTGTTAAGGGCCCAGGTCATCTGCCCCTCCAGTCCCCTTCTATTTTGCAGTCCCCTCTTTCCCTTCCTTCCTTCCTTCCTTCCTTCCTTCCTTCCTTCCTTCCTTCCTTCCTTCCTTCCTTCCTTCCTTCCTTCTTTCTTTCTTTCTTTCTTTCTTTCCTTCTTTCTTTCTCTCACTCAAGGATATGTTTATTGATTTTAGGGAGAGAGAGAGAGAGAGTGATTGTTTGCCTCCCATCCGTGCCCCAACCGGGGATTGAACTGGCAACCGTGGTATGTGCCCTGACTAGGAATCAAACCCCAAAACTTTTTGGTGCCCAGGATGATGCTCCAACCAACTGAGCCCCCTGGCTGGGGCTGGTTCTCTCCCTCTTTCTCTCTCTCTCTCTCTCTCTTCCTTTCTCTTTCTTTAAAATTTTTTTTAAATTTTAATCTTCACCTGAGGACATGCTTTCATTGATTTTAGAGAGAGGAAGGGAGAGGGAGAGAGAGAGCGAAAAACATCAATGTGAGAGTGAAACATCGATTGGCTGCCACCCTCACATGCCCCGACTAGGAATCCAACCCCGAGTCTAAGCATATGACCTGACCAGGAATGGAACCCACGACTTTTCAGTGTACTGGATGACACTCCAATCAATTGAACCACACCGGCCAGGGCTGCTCACCCTCTCCCTCCCTCTCCCTCCATCTCTCTCTCCCCCTCTCTCTCTCCCTCCCCCCCCCCCCCCCCCCACAGCTCTACTCCAACTGGATGCTGATGCCCTGGAGCTGCTGGTTGATTTCTGAGTGTGGACACATTGGCAGCAACCCGAGCTCTAGCTTATTTATGATTTCAACCAAAGCTGTGCTAATTCCTGTACCTTTAAGGCCCCTGGTGTCCAACAGGCATGAACCTAATCAATTATGCACAACAAAGCCCTCCAGGCAATGGTGTTACATATGTAACGGGGGGCAGCAGGCATATTCCTTTCCTAGTGCTGCCACAGCAAATCACATCAACTGCGTAACTTAAAGCAACAGACATTTATTCTCCCACAATTGTGGGTGCCAGGAGTCCAGCTTCAGGGTGTCAGCAGGGTTGGTTCCTTCTGGGGACTGAGGGAGAATCCATTCTATGCCTCTCTCGTAGCTTCTGCTGTTGCCAGGAGCCCTTGGCCTTCCTTGGCCTGTTGCTGTTCAAGTCTGATCTCTGCCCCCACCTTCACCTGGCCTTTTTCGCTGTGTGTCTCTGTGTCTCAAGTCTACCCCTCCTTTCTCTGATAAGGACATACAGATTAGGGTCCATCTTAAATTCAGAATGATTTTATTTTGAGATATTTTATGTTAATTACATCAGCAAAGATCCTATTTCCAATTAAGATCACATCCACAGGTATGGTGTGTGTGGGGCCTTAGGACTCAGACATATCTTTTTGGGGGACACAACTCAACCCACTATAGCAGGGTATTTGGGGGCCTCACAAGTCGCACCCTTAGGTTACTTGAGATCACTGACCCCCTCCCTTCAAGTGCAGAGTCCTGTGTTATGTTTGACATCTCACCAATTTCCCTGGAAAAGCTTTATGGGGCTATCTTTACAGCTACAGAAAAAGGAAAATATTTGCAGCGGAGACTCATGTTTATTCATTGCTTAGCAAAGATACTTACCAAAAATCAAATCACAAGACAAAACTGTGGGTCTACCAATTCCCAGTCTTGCAAAAACTGAGCTGTATCCAAGGCAGGGAGGTGTTGCAAAGCAGGGGGTAGTGCCCAGAGGGCTCTCCAGGCACTTCCTTGCGATTTGTACCTCAGGACAAGGATAGCCCCTGAGTTATCTATCCTGAAGCGGCTTTGCTTACTTATTGGCCTGTTCTTAGTTACCCCAAGTCCTTTTGAAAGAGAGAAAGTTCTAAGCTCCTCTTCCCTGGGAGTGGCCAAGGGCAGAGGTGTTGTCTTACCCTGACCCAGGTCCCAGAGGCACAGCTTCACTACTGCCTGCCTCCCTGGACACTTCTCTTGACTCATCTCCAACTTCAAACACCTGTAACTGAATTCTAAATATCTTTAATCATCTGGCTGCTTAAACCACCCCCACATAACTTCCCAGCCTGACTTCCGCCAAGCCAGCCACCCCCAGGGCCTCCTCCCCCCCATCCTGAGGCTTTCCTTATCTACACTGGACACATGACCTTCTTGTTCAGCCTTTTACACGAAGAAAGCAAGGCTTTCAGAGGTGACATAACTCGTTCCACGTCTCTGTACCCTGGGCAGTGGGCAGGGCCTCTGGCCTGCAATCAGTGGTTGTTTCATATCCCACAAGCTGACTGGTCCCTAATCTATGGAGCTGATTCCCAGGCTTTGGGACCTAGGAACTACTTTGGTGTGGGAACATCCTGGGAAAATCTCTTACTTGCACGGTTGACCCTGGAATTATTGGAGCACTGCCAAGGTGGGGAGCAGCATTTCATGCCTCAGGGCAGGACTTGTGCCCACGGTGGGGAGGGAAGCAGAGCATGAGGATGCTGGGAAAGCCCCCCAGGCTGCTGGCCAGCTGCTGTTTGCTAGGTATTGTGCTAAGCACTTTACCCAACTTACCAGCCCATTGTCCACATGAAGTGTGGCTCCAAGATAGTGATTTAGCACCTGAGAGGCTGAAGTGGGCTTCACAGGTAAGCCTGTCACCAGAGCCAGATTGGCTTAAACAGTACCACGGGGATGTTGTGGGTGTCTCATACAGGAGAGGGTGAAGACTGTGCCCTACTCTGCCCCCATTGCTTCATTTGTTCCCAAATAACACCGTCTGACACACCCCTGGGCTGTGCATGGACATCTGCAGAAGCCCTGAGAGCAGGCCCAGCCCCGAGGCTGCTGGGAGTGTATTCTCAGAACACCATGCAGCATTACTTTTTGAGGAACTGGTACCACAGCTTTACAGTGAGTAGGGAGGGCCCCTCCCACGGCTTTACAGTGAGTAGGGAGGGCCCCTCCCAAAGCTGGCCAAGCCTCAGACGCACCGTTGGTACTCAGTACAGCTTTTCTGGCCCCGCTCCAGGAAAGCAGACATGGCTTGCTTTCCCAAGTCACTCTTCACAGCAGGCGAGGACTTTGCTGCATCTTACGCTAGCCCAGTGGGATGGGGTCACACTTGTCATCTGACTGGCAGTGGTGGAACAGAATTGAGTGGCAGCCAGTGATCACTAGAGGGAACGTGATGGAAGGGGGCGAGCAAGGTCTTTCTGACCAGAAAACTCTTGAGTTTGGATCCACTCATATTACTAGACCTAGTGCCACCCCCAGGCCTCGCAGGATTAAATCGAGAACCAAATCAAAGAAACTGAGTGGGAGCCTGGCCCTTCAGATTCTCAGCAAATGATGGCCTTTAATTAGAGGCCATGTCAGAGGTGGGCAGATGGGCCCAGGATCTAAGCCTTTCCACTCCCACAGTGGTTCTCAAGTCCACAGAACTACTGAGTGGTCATGATAGGATCTTAGCAGTGTTGCTGCCAAGTACCAGACAGCACTGTCCTTACCAGGGCTTCCTTAGGCAGAAGGAAGTGTTCTTCCTGATTCTGTCCTGAAGCGAGGCAGTGACATGGTCCCTGAGCACATGTCTGCCAGGCCCCAGCTGCCTTCCACAGGCCAGAAACAGGGCAGGATGCCGGGCAGGTGCTTCTCTGTCCACACCCTCTCCAGTGTTACCAAAGGAATGATAATTTGCTCCTGGACTCGATCCTTGACTCCGATGTTGTCAGGAAAGAGTTGATTTGAAAGCTAGTGGGAGAAAAATTCCTGCTCAAGTGCCACGCACAGAACATTGGCCCTGTGCAAGGAGCTTCTCACATAACCTCATATAATGCTCATAATCTCATTTTATGCTCTACCCTCTGGGGAGGTGTGCCAGGTACCTGGAGCCAGGTCTGTTAGGACAAGAAACCTTGACTTCGACTTTATTTTAGGCTGTTTTTCCTTTGGTTCACTCCTGAAACAGCCAGTAACTGAAGAAAGATGATCCAGGTATGGTTACAGGTGAGTAGCCATGGCTCCCTTCTGCCTCCTGTGGTGCTCATAGATGCCTGTGAGGTGGAAGAAGAGGACTGTAGGCTTCCTGCCAGCCCTGAGTCACATCAGCGCCAGGAAAGACTATCTCCCTCATAAACGAAACTGCTATTTGGGAAGTCACCTCACTTGGGCCACATGTTGGGGTTTTGGACCTTGACCCTGTTGTTTTATTGGAGCAACCTTCCCGTCACCCTGGGCCAGGCTGGAAGAACCGCTGTTCTCAACAGCTGTTGACCCATACTCCCCAGTGGCACCCCACCACCTCCGGTCAAATTCTGTGCTTTACATTTGACATGGAAGGTACACCCACTACAGCCACACGGGTTGCCCTCCTTGCCGTTTCTCCCACTACAGCCACTGGTCATGCCTGAGAGAACCTGGGGGTGCAGGCCTCTGAACCAGAGATCTGCACTTGAATGCTGGGTCTTAGTTTATTCACTAGCTCAGTGACCTTGAGCAAGTCACTCTAACACTCAGACCTCACTGTTCTTCTGGGATGAGGCTGAACTATGTCTAAGACAGGGCATGGGCGTTAGAGAGAACTGACTCCTACCTGGCCACAGACAGCTTCCCCTTAATTCCTTTCATCCTCAATATCCTCACCTGCAAAATGGGAAAATTCTTATCTCCCTGCAGGACTGTGCAAGTGACTGAAGGGGAACATCTGGAAAGGAGGGTCTGACAGCTGAGCTGTCTCTTCTTCCTCTTTTTTACTTTTCCACAACCTACATCTTCCAGGGTTCAACTCTAGTCTCTCTCTGCAGCCTAACCCTTCGCCCTCCCCTCCCCCAGTCCTGATCTCCCTTCCCCTGCTCATTTCTGCCTGCCCAGCTGCCTGTGGCCAAGCTTCCATGGCCTCTGGGATGCCCACAGCAGGCGCACATTTCATCCCTTGCTCATTTGCTCTGAAACTGTGGGCTGGATGGACCTGAGACAAACCTCAAACACCTGTCAACCCTGCCTTCCTCGGAGCAGGAGGCAGCGATGCTCCTGAGAGGGAGCTTAAGTACCTGCAGACTGAAGTCTCTGCCAGCCTGTCTGATGTGAGTGGCTGGAATCAGAAGGGAGAAGTGGGAAAGGCCACTCCTATAGCCCTTCCCCTCTCCACTGGAGGTGAGCGCACTCCAGGCCTGTCCACCTGCCTCACAGTCCCAGCAGAGGACAGGGGTCAGAGCTCAAACACTTCCAGATGAGATCTTTAGAAAAAGGAAGTGATATTGATTGGAACACAGTAAATTATTTCAAGAAACCAGACAAAAGACTTAAAGTACCAAATGCAGTTTTAATTGATCTATAGATAAAAACTACTCAGCAAGGTGAGTAACCATTTCCACTCCTTAATCTGTTAGAGTGGTATCCTGGACAGTGTTCAGGAAGGGGTTAACGTCATTATTTCACTTCATCTGTGGAATTAGAAAAACAAGGCATGATTATCAGCTTAGATAACATGCATGGCTGGCAGCCAAACCCAGTCCCTATATGCCATATTTTTTCTTCAGTTCTTCTACTTTGTTGATGTAAGCTTTCATGGCGTCTTCCTTGGACGTTCCTGTAAGGAATCAACAGATTGTTTGTCAGAGAGGCAGCTTGGTAGGTGAGCAGCAGCCTCAGAGCCCCAGACAGCCTTGGTTTAATGTTCTGAGGCTCAGTTTCTCACCTACACCTCCGGCACCTGGATCTTACTTGAAGAACTCGAGAAGCCTAGCTCACAGCGCTGCTCCATAAAGCGCTGAACCAACATGTGTGTGGCTGTCCTGAGGCCTGCCAATGGCCTGCTGGTATTGTGTCCCCACTATTGTGAATGAGTGATTAGCCTCAGCCTCGGGAGAAAGGTAGGGCCCTCTAGACAGGCAGAAGAGCCCAACATGGGGAGCCACGGTGGCTTTACTGGTCCTGCTGACTTGCGACTGGCTTTGACCTATCAAGTATTCCTCTGTTGGGCTCTTAACTCCCAGAGCTGTTAAGGTGGCAGTGAAACAGCAAAGCCAGGCACCCCTTTCTCCCCAGAGAGAAGCTACGAAAAAAGTTTTGAGAACTCTGAGCAAAAGCAGCTGGCTCTTGGAGGGAATGAGACCAATTTTTGCTTTCTTGCTGCTGTGTAAGAGACACTGACTTATATTCCTCAGAGACAGTAACATCTAGTTTCCTGAATTCCACAGTAAGGGAGAGATACCTGCTGGGAATCAGAGCACGTATGAAGCACTAGAGAGAGCCTGGGGCCCAACGATGGTATGGAAATGCCCAATGAAAATGGACAGTTGGATAGGCATTCCTGTTCCAGTTACTTGCAAATCCTAGGAGTGTTTTTATTGTATTCTGGCCCTTTTTGAATTCAAGTGTTTCTCTTTTGCAGGAAGACAGAGAGCTTATTCAGAAACTAGCTGCAAGAACAAAAAAGCTGGCAGGCACTTTAGTGCCAACTTTTAGGTCTTGCTGCTGCAGGTGGCACGTGATTAAGTCGGAGCTGGGACACTTCTTGGCTGCTGTTGCTTAGCATATAATAGCTCCATTCACTGAGCTTATGAGTGCCAGAAGCTTGCCATGCATTAGCTCATTCCTTTATTTTTTGTGCCTTTCTGGCTGGAAGGAAACTGGGGAGGGCTGCTTGGGCTATGGGGTCACTGCCTGGCCTTGTGGGGGAGAGGAGGTGTGGGCAGGAAACCAGCCCTTATTCTGAATATACATAAAGCTCTCGCCAACTATATCAACTTCCAATCTGTTTCTCAGTAGCCTGGTCCCTGTCCCTCCTCTCCAGATGATACCACTGCTTGGAGATGGTGCTTTTGGAAAAGACATTAATCGCATTAGGAGAAAAAGTAGGTGGCCCAGTTTTTTTCCATTCTGACACAGGTCAAGCTGGTTCCCAGCCTGTGCCTCACCCATTTTGTTTTCTCTCCTCTCCCCCTGCACTCCATAATCAAGAGTATTTCATTACTGGGAGGCACAAATGAGGGAAAGGGATGAGAACAGTTACCTTTCAGCTCATTCCAGGCATCCCACTTGGCCTTGCCTTTGAGGTCCAACATCCCAGGCCGTTCTTCAATGAGAGAAGGAAAGACATTAGATCTGCTTCAAGTTCTAATGGAAAACTTCATCAACCTTCTTACCAAGAAAGCCAACTTTTATTACACCTATCCTTCTACACTCTGCTATGAAGTTAAATGGACCAAGAACAGTATACAGAAATCCAAACTTAAAATCTAGAGAAAATAAGAGGAAAACTGTTCTCATTAGTTGAACAGTTGTCTTCTAAGTTAAATAACTCCCAAACTTCTCCTTCTAAAATCCACTCTTAAAAACACACAACAAAAACAAAAAACAAGCACTACTATATTCCATGCACATGGCTTAAAATCCAAATGCTCTAAAGGGGAATACTATAAAGTTCCCCTCCCACCCCATTTCTCTGTCTCATGCATTATTGTTTTCAGTTTTCTGTGTCCTTTTTTGTGAACTGTATGTTCATATCCTTGCCCCATTTTTCTACCAAATTGTTAGTCTATTTCTTGTTGATTTGTGGGAGATTTTCCTGAGGGCAAGATTTCTTTAAGCTGTACTATGATTTTATGCTTACAGACTTGTTATCAGTTGCACTTGGGAAACACACTCACTACTTCCCTGCTGACCTGTTCCCCTGCCATGCTGAGAACAAAGCCAAGGGGAGCAAACACAGTGCCCACAGCCTGGACCACTGTGCCAGAGGAACACATGTCTTCCTAAGTGCTTTCAGGGAAGCATTCCCAGGGATACCTGGGAGAAACTGCACTTGCAGTCATCAAACAAATCCTAGAATGGCACACCCCAACAGCCCTTTTGTGATGATGGAAATGCTGTACATTTGCACTGTCCAATTCAGGGGCTACTTGTTACTTGTGGAAACTGAGCTCCTGAATAGTGGCTTGTGCAACTGAAGACCAAAGTTTTGATTTTAGTTAATTTGAACTATTTTCAGTTTAAATTTAGATAACCACATGTGGCTAGTGGCTACTGTATTGGACGTGAAGCCCTAGAGTGTGCTGATACCTTCCTGATCGGAAAGTGATTGATTCCCAAGCCAGTCTACCTATTCTCATATGAACATGGGGTAGGGCCAGTCCCTGTGAAAATACTGCTTGGCAGAGGAGTAGCTCAGCCCCTCTGGTCACCCCCACTTCATCTCTCCTTCCCCTTCCCAGGAGGATACAGAGTTTATAAACCCAGCATAAAACTCATCTTCTCCATAAGACCTTTCTCAACTCAGCCCTCTGGGTGGACCCAAGTTTGATTTGGTATTGCACCACATCCTTACCTCTGGGCACTTCTGAATCCAGCTGGCTGGCAGCCAGCCCACCTGCTCTACCCATCAACTCAACTGCAGTGGAATTGGGGGCCATGCTCACCCTCCTGAACAGGGAGGGGAGGTGGTGACCTCCTTGTGTGGTGCCATGGCAACCACCTCTGAGTTCTTGCATGGACTAAATAGTGCTGTTGCGTCAGTATACACCTGAGTTTCAGGGACTTTGGGGGCAGAATGAAAACTGGTCAAGGCAGGAAAGGCAGTATTATAGAATGTGGTAGTTCAAACTATGGCCTCAAAATCTGCACCAAGATTTTTCAACAGGGTATGGTCACCAGGAAATATTTTAGCAGCAATGTTTCTGACCTGCCCCTGGAAGCCAACTGCCTCTCTGCTCCTGATTTAGGCTTGGACCACTGCCAAGTGCTCTGAGCTTTGATCTTGCCCATCTAGGGTGGAAGCAGTGTGTTTCAACAAAGCTACTACTCAGCTGAGAGTTTGGAGCAAGTCCCTTCTAAGCTGGGGGCCTCCACTTCCTCCCAAGTGAATGGGAAATGCTCTTGATAATCAGTAAAGTCTAAGATTTGAATTCTGCTACCTGAGCTACCAAGAACAGTGCAGGGTCTGTAAACCTGATTCAGGAACAGGATCGCTGGGGAACCTCTTCCAGCTTAAACCCCAGGAACATCATGAAAAATTACCATGCCCCACCCAAAGAGTAGGACCTCCAGCGGTTTTTAGTGAGGTTCCCAGAGTAAGAGTTCTGCTGAGTCAGCATCGATGAACAGGGACCTGCCCAACCTCACCTCAGCATACCTGTATTTACGTCACCCACAGTTGCTTGTTTGTAGCGGCTGTAGATGAACAGCATCTCATCGTCTGCTGGCTTGGTCTTGAGGTGCTTAACCTCCTCAGCAGCTTTGTCAAACTCAGCCTAAATGCCAGGGAGAGGAGAGGGCTGAATACAGCTCAGTAATGGGAAGGGAGGAGTTGCAAAGGCAGCACTCCCTCAAGTCTCCCCTCTTCTCTACAACGGGGCAGCTAGAAAGATTCAGCAAAACAAAGAAGGGATGTGCACAGGTTCACTTATTCGATCAACAACTATGTTAAGGGAGCTCGCTCTATGCCAGATGCCAGGTACTGGAAATACAGTGAAGGAGACAGGCTGCGCCTGCCTGCAGTGGGAGCGCACTCGGCAGGAAAAGCACCGTGGCCAACGGCCTGGCCACTGCCGAGTCGCGCTGGGGAACGGCTGGGGTCCCAGGGAAGCCCTGACCTGCGACAGGGGTAGCACAGGTGCCCGACGCAGCTCAGAAGGGGACAGGATATGAGTACGGCAGGGTCAGGGGCCTGAGTCCGTTGGCGCCCTTCCCTTGGGGTCGGGAACCTCTGTCCCAGTGCCGGACAGGAGAGCGAAGGGAGGAGCCAAAGGTCGCCCAGCACAGCTCGGCCTCGGAAGAGCGGCCACATTCAAGGGAGGGAAAGGCCCCCGGGTCACCTCTCCCCGGCGCACGCCGGACACGCGGCCCCTACTTCTCCTGACCTCCAGGCTCCCAGCCACCGCCCCCGGCTTCCCCATTCCGCACGGCGCCCTTACTCTCCCGGGCCTTCCGGGCAGGGGACTCGGTCCCCCCGCTCCTTCAATCCGTGCACCGTTCTACCTCGGACCCTGGCCTCCGACCCCTATCCCTGCTTCGCCGCGAAGTCCACTCGATGGGCAACTCCCCAGCGGTGGCGGGTGGACAGCGGCGCCGGGCGCCCCAAGTCGGGAAGTTGCGCTCACGAGGCGCTCGGTCCAGAGTCAGGGCTGGGCAGGGTCCAGGAGGAGGAGCGGGCCGGGGAGAGCGCCCTTTCAGGGTTCTGCCTGCGGGATGGTGCCCCCGCTCCCCGCCCCGCGGCACTTTCGCTGCCGGGCTCGCGTCCTACCTGAGACATGCCGGCGGGGTGAGCTGCAGCGACGGCGGGGAGCTAGCGGAGGCGGCGGAGCGGGGAGAAGCGGCGCCTGACTCGTCCGGCCGCGGCTTTAGGAGCTCAGTCGCGGGCGTCCCCAAGTTGGCTCGTGCGAGCGAACGGCAGCCAATCGGAAGCCAGCTCTGCGCTAGGGCGTGGCCGTCCTCTGCGGCGCGGCCAGCCCCGCCCGGACGCACGCGGGTCGGCGCGCGCACGCGCAGGCGGGCGCCGAAGGGAACTCCGGGAGCAGGTGGGGACCGCGGAAGTGGGGCGCTGGCGGTGGAGAGGGCGCTTCGCTTCCCGCGGGCTCATTCCCGGCGCGCTGCGGGGAGTGGCCCGCAGGACAGAGGAGAGGGGTGGAGGTTGAAGAGCAGACGCTTAAATTTGCTTCATTAAATCCTGTGTCTGGCGGGATGGAGGAGGCCGGAAGCTGCTCCTCAGGATGGGTAGCCTCTCAGGCTTGGGGGGCGAGTGGGCCCCGCCCGTCGCAGGAATGGGGAGGAGGTGCCCGGGGAATTCGCGCCGGTGGGCCCCTGAACTGGTCCCAGAAGGGCGAAGCCGGGGCCCTCATTCCCGCGGCTTTGCAGCCCTGCGTTGCACATTTTTGTTTGTGGTGCGGTTCTCCATCTCGTGCATTGAAGGCAGGGACAGCGTCTTATTTATTTTGACTTTAACAGACTCGACCCGGGCCTGGTGTCCAGCAAATACCTTTTAAATGAAGGACACTTTGATTCATTTACAAATAGGTACTCGACTCTTGTCAGATAACTCGCACCTTGTTGGCCTTGGGGATACAGCAGTGAACAAAAAAATTCTTGCATTTGTAGAACTTACCTTGGGAATATTAGTTAATAAAATGAGTTAAAAAGAAAGTGTGCTAGAGGATGGGGAGTTGGAAGTTTACAGTTTTACTTGGGAGGGGCGGGTGGGGGGTTAACGGAAGGTGACATTGAGAAAGACCCTCGAGGAGAGGAGAGAGAATTCCAGACAGAAAACTCCGGCAAGGGTGTGAGCAGGACGGAGGAGGGAGGAGGGAGTGGCACGAGCCGAGGCGGGAGAGTTAGGGAGGTGGCAGGCTGGCTAGATGATGCAGAGCTTGACCTTTATAGGAACTCGACTTTTATTCTGAGTGAGATGGAAAGTCAGAGCCTTTTGAGCAGAGGATCGATCATGAGACTGAGGGAGGCAGGTCTTTGCAGGCTTGCTGCAGAGGCTGATGTTCTCCATGGGAACTGAAAGCGGCACAGGTGAATGGGAGAGTTTGAGGGTGATGTCTAAGAGACAAAGGGAGAATTTCCTGGTGGTTACAAAGGAGTGAGTGAAGGGAGGGAATTGATGGAAAATTCTCTGGAGATCATTAAAAAGGGAGATCATTCCTTTCCCATTCCTAATATGTGACAAGAAGACTGGACTACAAATTTTCTCCCATTTACAACTGTAGTTGTTTAGAAAGAAAAGCCAGGTGGAAGCTTTCAGAAGTAACTTTCTAACTTAATGTAGGTCAGGCTTTATAAAATGGAAGTGGAGGCCCAATAGCAAGGAACAAATCTAGAGTCTTTATGAATAATTTTGTTTGAGAAAGCAAAGTCAAGCAAATCAACAAAAGTCTCAGACTTAAATTTGAAGAAATTACATTTGAATTGCAAGAAATGTGGGTTTCTTCGAAAGTGACAATTCAGAGCTGTTTTTTCCCCTCTGAGGCCCAGATAAAGCCTGGATTCATTTTTGCCCCATCATTTGGTGCTTGTAGCTTCCTTGATGGAAATTCAGATTATTGTCTGTATGGTTCAGATTTGCAGTTAACTGTATCTGCTAGTCAGTAGGTTTTAACATTAGGTTATTATGTTTGGCATATTTGAAAAGATTAGGTACCTCTAATAATGTAATTTTTAAAATGTACCTCAAAAATTGGTTGGAGTTAAAAATTGTGGAAAGCAAGATTAGGGTTTTATCTTGGCAGTCTCCAATTCAAGTGGGGTTGATTGATTTAGTGGTTGCTTGTTTGAAATCTATTTCACTTTCCTAAAAGAAAAACATGTTCCACAAGGTAGTTTTGTGCCCAAGTGAGTCTACAAAAGTTGCTTAAAGCAACTGAAGTATGGTACTAGTAAGGATTGTGGAGCCCAGGGAGCAGGGTGCTAAGTGATCTGGACAGGGAGGAGAAGGAGGGAGTGTCTTTCTTTACTACAGAGCCCACCCTAGGCCAAGTTTTGAAATACCTGAAGGCACACTTTTTTTTTTTTTACATAATTTCTTTTTTTTAATATGAGAGGAAAGGAGAGGGAGAGAGAGAGATAGAAACATCAATGATGAGAGAGTCATTGATTGAGCTCGCAACCCAGGCATGTGCCCTGACCAGGACTCGAACCCCGATCGCCTGGATCCCAGGTCGATGCTCAACTGCTGAGCCACGCCCGGCTGGGCTGAAGGCACGCTTTTTATCCTACTTCCTGCTTCCTTCCCTCACTTCTCAGTGACCCATTTTTTGTAATCTCTACCTATGGAAATGCTTCCCTAAGCCCTCCACATACCACTTCTACTCTAGGGATTTGGAATGGCATATAGCTTTTAACATAGAGATAGTACCAATCCAGCTTCTGGGATTTAATTTTTAAAAATAAATTTTAGAGTATATTTGGGGCCATTAAATTATATGAATTTTTAATTCTATATTTTGACAGTGTTGGAAAGGAAATTGCTCTACATATCTGAAGAAAGTGCAAGATCCTCAGCTCTGTTTATATACTTGTTAGCAACTGTCACACTTTGTAAGTATTTTATTAACAATTATTTTTTATTTTAATTTATTATTCTGTCTGAACCCCCTCTACATAAGCCAGGGAGGATAGGAGTCATTATATATTGGTCAATGCCTATCTTCAAGTGCCTGGCACTTCTTAGATACTCAACTAATGGTAATTGAATGAACGGCATGCTTTTCTGTCTATGAAATGTATTCCTTCTGATTAGCCATGAACTGGAAACCAGTAGTTTATTAGAACTGAATGTGAAGCTATGGGCTAGATTACTGTGGATGAACTCTGGTGCAAGGACCGTGTAATCCATTTGTGGAGACTTCCCAGGCTTGGAAACAGACCGCCTGAAATGTTGAGGGAGGATGGGGAACCGGATGAGCCAGTCAGCCTCATCTACCCTTGCAGTTAGTAGAGAGGCTGTGTCATTGCACAGCTTGCCCTCGCTGTCTTGGGATACCACCTTGGACCATGCAGAGGCTTCGCTTGCTGGGTCTCCGTGTGAAAGCTGAGGGAGGTAAGAGCTGAGGGGAATGGGTAAGAATGCAGCAAACCTTTTCCCGTCTCTCTCCCCCCTTTCTCTTTTATGTCTTTTCCTTTCCTGATAGCTTAACTGTAGTGAGAGGAATGGTAGCTGGAGTCTTACCTACTCCTTAGGACCCCTTTGCCGTTCTCCTCGGGTGTGCACATTCAGAGGGATTGCAGCAAGTTGGGTATGAGAGAAGAGTGTGAGTGTGTGTGTGTGTGTGTGTGTGTGTGTCACACACATGTGTGATCTCCGTTCCCCTCTCCTGTTTCTGCCCAGAAACAGGTGGGGTGGTGGTTTGGGCTGAGGTGTGATGTGGAGACCAGGGAAGCAGGGGTTCTATTGAGGATGAGTTTTATACTGGCTGGGAGTAAGGCAGAGAAGAAGACTTTCTTTAGAATTACTTGAATGTAAGTTGGTCATACACTGGTCAGGTGCTGCCTGTTTTCTGTTTAGAAATTTCTATGACTATGGGCAGGAATGATGAAGCGCCTTATGATACTTGAGTCCAGTACTGCAGTTCTTGTTCAGCTTCATTAGAAAGTATAAATTCTCTACTGAATCTACACTGTCTCCTCCTTTGTCTGTTTCCTTAGCACCTAGTTACACATGATAAGCACTTGGCAGATGCTTTGGAATTAGGTTGTTAGAGGTGATTTTCCTTGTCCTGTCAACAAGAAAATTAGAAAGATTAAAATTGGATGACAAATGCTTTGGCTGATAATTTCCATGGAGAACAAATGCCATTAAAAAAACACACCCTTTAGCCCTAATGGTTTGGCTCAGCGGTTAGAACGTTGACCCTCAGACTGAAGGGTCCCAGGTTTGATTCCGGCCAAGGGCATGTACCTCAGTTGCAGGCTGGATCCCCTTGGGGCTTGTGCAGGAGGCAACCAATCAATACCTCTCTCAGATCAATGTTTCTCTCTCTCTCTCCCTCCCTTCCACTCTCTCTGACGAGCAATGGAAAAAATATCCTCTGGTGAGGATTAAAAAACCCAAAAACCCTTTATTTTTATTTTGAGATAATACCATAAAAAACCCTAATTTTTATTTTGAGATAATTGTAGATTTGTGTGCAGTTGTTAAAGAACAGGGATCCCTGTATTCTTTACCCATTTTCTCCCAATGGTAACATCTTGCAAAACTCTATAATACTTACCACCATCAGTATGTTGACATGGGTATATTTAAGGTACAGAACATTTACATCATCAAGGATCCCTCATATTACCCCGTGATTGCCACACCACTTCCCTCTTGCCTTTACCCCCTCTTAGCTCTTGGTAACCAAGAGTTTGTTCTCTGTTCTATAATTTTGTCATTTCAAGAATGTTATCTAAGTGAAATCATGTCATTTGTAACCTTTGACATTGGCTTTTTCACTCAGCATAATTCTCTGGTGATTCATCCAGGTTGTTGTGTGTACCAATAATTTGTTCCTTTTTATCACTGAGTGGTATTTTTTAAATTTATTTTTATTGAATTTATTGAGGTGACATTGCTTAATGAAATTATATAGGTTTCAGGTATACAGTTCTACAAAACATCATCTATATGCTGTGTTGTATGTTCACCACCCCAAGTCAAGTCTCCTTCCATCACCATTTATCTCCTCTTTACCCTCTTCTACCTCCCCAACCCCCCTTTCCTCTGACAGTCACCGTACTGTTGTCTGTGTCCACGAGTCTTCTTTTTTCTTAATCCCTTCACCCTTCTTACACAGCCCCAACCCCCTCCCCTCTGAGAGCTCTTGGTCTATTCTGTGTAGCCATGGGTCTTTCTCCACTTTGTTAGTTTATTTTGTTCATTAGATTCTACATGTGCATGAAATCATATGGTACTTTTTTTCACTGACTGGCTTATTTCACTTAGCATAATACTCTCCATGTACTTTCATGCTGTCACAAAGGGTAAGATTTCCTTCTTTTTTATGGCTGAGTAGTATTCCATGGTGTAAATGTAGCACAGCTTTTTTACCCACTTATCTACTGATGGGCACTTGGGCTGCTTCCAAATCTTGGCTATTGTAAATAACACTGCAGTGAACATATATTCTCTCAAATTAATGTCTTGGGTTTCTTTGGATATATTCCCAGAAGTGGAGTGCTGGGTCCTATGGCAGTTCCATTTTTAATTTTTTGAGGTAACTATACTGCTTTCCACAGTGGCTGCACCAATCTGCATTCCCATCAACAGTACATGAGAATTTGTTTTTCTCCATATCCTTGCCAGCACTTGTTTGTTGATTTATTGATGATAGCCATTCTGACAGGTATGAGGTGATATCTCATTGTGCTTTTAATTCCGTTTCTCTAATGATTAATGACGTTGAGCATCTTTTTATGTCTATTGGCCATCTGCATGTCCTTTTTGGGGAAGTGTCTATTCAGGTCCTTTACCCATTTTTAATTGGATTGTTTGTTTTTTTGGTGTTGAGTTTTATAAGTTGTTTATAAATTTTGGATATTAATCCCTTATCAGATTTATCTGTGAATATGCTTTCCCATTTGGTTGGTTGTCTTTTCATTTTGTTGATGGTATCCTTTGCTGTGCAAAAACTTTTCAGTTTGAAATAGTCACATTTGTTTATTTTTTTTTATTTTCCTTGCCCAAGGCTATGTATCAGAAAAAATATTGCTGTGGGAAATGTCTGAAGTTTTCCTGCCAATGTTTTCTTCTAGGATTTTAACTGTAACTTTTAAGTCTTTAATCCATTTTGAGTTTATTTTTGTGTATGGTGTAAGAAGGTAGTCTAGTTTCTTTTTTTGCACGTATTTGTTTAATTTTCCCACCACCATTTATTGACTAGATTATGTTTACTCCATTGTATGTTCTTGCCTCCTATGCCAAATATTAATTGACCATAAAGGTGTGGGTTTATTTCTAGGCTCTCTATTCTGTTCCATTGATCTATATTTTTGTTCTTATGCTAGTCCCATGCTGTTTTGATTACTATAGCCTGTAGTATATTTTGATATCAGGTAGTGTGATTTTTCCAACTTTGTTCTTCTTTCTCAAGATTGCTATGGCTATTCAGGGTCTTTTGTGGTTCCATATAAATTTTTGGAGTATTTTTTTCTGGTTCTGTGAAATATCCCATTAGTATCTTGATAGGAATTGTGTTGAATTTATAGATTGCTTTGGGTAGTATGGACATTTAATGATATTAATTCTGCCTATCCATGAACACGGTATATGCTTCCAGTTATTTGTATTTTCTTCAGTTTCATTCTTCAGTGTCTTAATTTTTCTGAGAACAGGTGTTTTTTTTTGTTACAGGAGGGAAGGAGGAAGGGAAGGAGAGAGAGAGAAAAAGTGAAAGAGAGAGAGAAACATTGGGTTGAACCCTGCAACCCAGGTATGTGCCCTTGATTGGGAATTGAACCTGAGACCCTTCAGTGCGTAGGTGGACCCTCTAACCACTGGGCCACATTGGCCAGGGCCCGAGAACAGGTCTTTTACATCCTTGGTTAAATTTATTTCAATGTATTTTATTTTATTTTTGATGCAACTGTAAATGGGATTGTTTTATTAGTTTCTCTGATAGTTCATTATTGGTGTATAAAGATGCAACTGATTTCTGGATATTTATTTTGTATCCTGCTACTTTACTGAATTCATTTATCAGTTCTAATAGATTTTTGGTGAAGTCTTTAGGGTTCTCTATATACAGTGTCATGTCATCTGCAAATAATGCCAGTTTTACTTCCTCCTTTCCAATTTGAAATCCTTTTATTTCTTCTTCTTGTGTGATTGCTGTGGCTAGGACTTCCAGGACTATGTTGAGTAAGAGTGGTGAAAGTGGACATTCCGGTCTTGTTCCCAATCTTAAGGGAAACACTTTTAGTTTTTGCCCATTGAGTATAATGTTGGCTGTGGGTTTGTCATATATGGTCCTTATTACACTGAGGTATGTTTCCTCTATTTTCACTTTGCTGCAGTTTGGAGTATCTGGGCTCAGGGAAGCCTAAGTTCTCCCAAAGGGCTTCTAACTGATGACATCAGGCCCATCCAGGAAAAACTCCCTTTTGAGTAATTTAAGGTCAGCTGATTATGGACTTTAATTATATCAGCAGAGTGTTTGCTACAGCCAGCCTGGCCACACTGACAGTCACAGAGCCACACTACCTCCAATACCCAGTGTCTAACAACGTGCCAGGCTGACTTTTTGGTGATGGGTCTCTGAAGGGTCAGCTAGCTGTTCCTCGATGGCTAAAAGGGTTGGGCATTGTGAATCCTGCCACACCATCCCAAGAAATTTTACTTAGCAAGTAGACCCCTGGATTCTGCTGGTGGAAGTATGATACCACCAGCACAGTCAGGGACCATTGAGATGGAGGTTTCTGACTTGCCAATGAACAGGACATCTTTTATATATTGAAAACTGTGGACTTCATGGGGTAGGGACAATTCCCTGAAATCCTGACTCACCCACTCTTCCCGATGGGGGAGAATCACCTCTAGCACTATGGACACATCTTTTATACATTCAGATGTAGAAACAACAGTACTTTGAATTGGCCCAAAGTACCCCATCCACTCGGTCATGTTAGTTTCCCTTCTCCACTGTGAATCCTGTTCCCACAGAACCATAAAAGTTTGAGTCGCTTCCCTCCCAGAATTTCCCCAACATACTTGGGTGCACAAGGCCTTCAGTCTCTCTTGGGGACAGGGAGACTTTGGCTGCCCACTCCTAATCATCTTCCTTAACCCTTCCTTAGAGCATGAGGGGAGGTTTCAGGGAGTGTAGAGGGGGAGGGCAGCTCTGCACCGGTAAGCAAGGCAACTCTTAGTTTCAAGTGGCCTGGTGGCTATTCATGGCTCAAGTTAATTTACTTTTCAGTTACCCAAAGCAGCACAGCCAACAACAGCATGAGCTTCATGTTTGTGGCATTTCTGCCTGCCCCATAAGTCCACAGCTGTATAACCCTCATTAGGTAATCCAAGAAAATCTGCTCAACCTTAGCCCAGAGAGAGACATTATTTTTACTATACTGGACAGTAAACAAATCTGCCCTCTACTCTGGAGGGTTAGGGTTTGTTACATACATATCCTTGAAGAGATAGTTCAAAACTGAAGGAAGCAGCACCTCTGCTTAGGAGACATGCAGAAGTGTGAGAGACCCATGAATTGTCTTCCAACACACTGGACAAGGATTCCCACTGATGGTTGTGAGTCAAGAAAAATAGAATTTATATTCAATATATCTTGTTTAAGAAGAAAATTGTGTGAAATACTCTTTCCAAGTGGTTAAGTCTCTATCCTTTTGGAAAACTCAACTGTCCACAACGGTTAGTTCTCTGAGAGTCTTACCTCCCTTGAGCAAAGAAAACAAGTTTTGATCTTGTGTATTTACCCCAAGTGGAAGGTCACACAGGCAGGTGTGGGAGGTGTAGGTGTTGATTAGTCAGTGGGTGGTATACTCAGAGTGAATAGCAATCATTGGTTTATTTGTTACAACTGATTATGACCCTTCTTCAGGAAATGCGGCTCCTAAGTCATTACGCAATAGTTACAGCTTGGAGAAGCATTTGCGAGTTGTCAAATTTAGCTAGTATTTATTTTGCACCTGTGCTATTTAAACACCTAAAGTAGAAGGCTTTATTTTTTAACCTCTCTCAAAAATGGTTGAGGTTAAAGACTTTAAAATCATTCGTAAGTTAATACATTGAAAATGTCTTTCTCAAAAGGTTTATGTTAGTGAAAGATGAATAAACTAAATTTTCTAATATAATAGTTCAGAAGTGTGAGAAACCCATGAATTGTCTCAACTAACTATACAACTAAACATTTTGTGGGAAACAAGGCCAAGAGTTTTCATATGTTTACTTAATCCTCACATCGTCCTACTCTACAAATGTATACTTAGTTTCATATTTTAAAAATTACACCTTTGAAAAAACTTAAAGCAAGTTCCTATTAACTTTTGTTTTTATTGTAATGACCAACTTTTGGTATTTTATTGTTACAGAGATCTATTTTTAAAGTACTTTTTGATTTCTATCTAAGCATTTTTAAAAAGTTATGCTTTTGAAGTAGGCCAGAGTAAAATAAAATGAAATGAACATTGTACTTTTAGTGTTAAATGTGACTGGATTGTAATTTGTCATTCTTAAGAAGTTCAGTTAAATTGAAATTTTGTATAAAATTATTTATTTGACAAGATTAAGTTCTCTTTAAAAGGGGAACATTTGTCATGTACTTACTTAGCCATAAACTCAGTATTTTTAGGTATGATAAAGTGAATGTAGGTTCCCCCCTCCTCTCCCTCTGGCCTAAACTTTTTATTTTTAAATTTTTGGTAAAACAACATATTTGGATGTTACTTAGTAGTACATAGGATCATTTACTCAAAATCATTAAGCTGCAATTTCAGAATCATTTGTGCATTCAGTGATTTTCATCTTATACCTGGTCATTTATGCCCATTTAGTTTTCTCACATGAAAGAACAATAAACTGTATTGCTTAGCTGCTTCTTATTGATTTGTTTCAAAAGGAAGGCGAATGGAATCTTTGCCCTGTAATATTAGTTTTTAACCCTAGAGGAAAATTAAGCATTTAGTGTGAGTAATATACAATTTTTGTATGTGGTTAGAGTATTACTTTTTGGAAAGTTTACCCACTTTTTTCATGTGGGTAAGACAAGCTTTAAAGCAAACTTGATATCCTTAAACTTAGGGAGTGGACTTCACAAAATATTTTCATTAAAATGATTCACTGGTAGGAGTCTTAAAATTCAACTCCTGTGCACACTCCCAGGAGCCCACCACTGCAGGAAGGACGGCCAGCCTCGCGTCTTCTGCTGGGGTGTAAAACCTCCTCCAGGCTACCTTCCCGCTGTGGAGCCCTCTTCTACCCTGAAAGATGCTCACTTTGGATCCCATTCCTTACAATGGGAGGGAAACGTCTGGCCTGCCAGCCCGAGTATGCCTTGCGAAATCATTTGGCCTGGCCCTGTCAAGGAACTGCAGGTGGGACTCAAAATTCAATAAATCTAGGAGCTTTTTTCATAGCTAATTTAAAAAAATATATATATATATCTTTATTGATTTCAGAGAGAGGAAGGAAGAGGGAGAGAGAGAGAGAGAAACATCAGTGACAAGAGAGTCATTGATCGGCTGCCTCCTGCACGCCCCCCAGCGAGGACCAAGCGCACAACCCTGGCATGTGCCCTGACCAGGAATTGAACTTTGTTCTCCAGGAGCATAGGTCGATGCTCAACCGCTGAGCCACTCCGGCCAGGCAACATAGCTGATTTTTAAGTTGATAATTTTGTATGGCCCACAAATGATGTTATAAATATTCAAATCGCCCTTGGCAGAAAAAATGTTCCCCACCCCTGCCTTACAAGAAGGTCAAGAATATCTATCCTTCCTTAAAAAAGTACTGATGGCACATGTATTTTTTATTTTTTTGGTAATATAGTCAATCCTCATTATTTGCAGTTTCTTTGTTTGTAAATTTTCCTACTCACTAAAATTGTAATCCCAAAAGCAATACTTAGGGCACTTTCTTGGCCACTCCCTGACATGTGCAGAGGGATGAAGAATTCGAAGTTCACGTTTCCAGCTGAGGTCATACAAGGCGACTGGCTGCCTCCTTCCAGCTCACACTGTAAACAAGTGTCTGGTCTGTGCTCTTCTCAGTGCCATGCTTTTCACATTTCTGTGCTTTTTGTGGGCAATTTGGTGGTTAAAACAGCCCCCAAGCATAGTGCTGAAGTGCTGGCATGCTGTCTAGTGTTTCTAAGTGCACAGAGGCTGTGTAGGCCTTACAAAGATAATGTTTAAGATGAGCTTTGTTAGGCTTGACTTAGAGTGCTGCTGCTGTGAGTTTAATGCTGGTGAAACAACAATAAATGTTAAATGAACTACCTTTAATCAGAAACACACATAAAACAAGGCTATGTATTGATCAGTGTTGACAGTGTTGTGAAAACCTAGGCCTGTATCTTCTCAGGAGCAGAGGTCAGTATTCGTTAACTCGGTGTTGGGGACCACTTTAAATTATCTCCACTATAAATACCTAGAATCGATGGTAGTTACTTTGTGTTTTTGTGAGTATGCATGTTCTGTGCTGCACTCTTAGCTTTTACATACTGTACCTATTTTTTACCTCCGGGGCCCACCCCAGCTAGCTCTTCAGCTCAGAACTTTGCCCCGGGGAGCAGAGCCAGCTTGGGAATGGGAGCAGTTGTCCTGTCTTTCCCTGAATTTCCACCTTCCCTGTTGACACTGCTGGAGCCTGGGCGGTCCTACTGTTACCGGAAAGGGAACCTGGCCCTTGGCAGGCCTGCCCTATAGGGCCAGCCCATAGTGTGTGGGTTCTTGACTTCGTGCAGGAAAAATTTCACAGCACGAGCCTGGACGGGCGTGGCTCAGTGGTTGAGCATCGACCTAGGATCCAGGAGATTGTGGTTCGATTCCTGGTCAGGGTACATGCCTGGATTGTGGGCTCGATCCCCAGTTGGGGGTGTGCAGGAGGCAGCTGATCAATGACTCTGTCATCATTGATGTTTCTATCTCTCCCTCCCTCTCCCTTCCTCTCTCTGAAATTAATAAAGATATATTTTTTTTAAATTCACAAGCCCAAGTGACTGTGAGGGAATATTTATTAAAGCTGGGGACAGTAAAACAAGAAAAGGCTTAGCATAAAAGAAGCAACAGGAGAGCCTAGGCTGGACTGCTTGGGCTTTTTGGGAAGTCAGAGAAAAGGAAGCCTTGGGGTTAGGTTCACTCTGCCCATTGCTCCCTGGTTTCAAATCTCGTGGGCCCCTTAGAGTTTAGGAGATGCATGCCTGTGGGGGAAGAAGAGGGGAAAGGGAATGGTGGCGTGGGCTGGGGGGGGGGGTTGTTGCTCCCTAGAGGGAGAACACTTGAGTCCTTTGTCCTGAGGCTTTTATTTCTCACTTGCAGGCTGGAATCTCAGGGGAAGGTCTCAATAGAATAGAATATTCATCAGCTTTCCAGGTGTGCTCTTTCGGGCTGGTGGTCTCCACTGACTGGTTGGTGCCAGGGCAGAGGGTCATTAGTCAGTGTATCTGGTACTGAGGCAGCCACAGCGCCACTTGTTTGGTCTTGCTGCTTATCTGGGCCTGGAGCTGAAATACAACTGAGGCCAAGATGTTATCTCAGGGGGTCTAAACTGCATGACCAGAGATAATGCTAGGGGAGGATAGGTTACCCTGGGGACAAAGTTCTTGTTTTCCCAGTTTTGCCCCTTGCTAGGCATCCAAGGCTTCCTGCCCTGGTGAGTTTCTGTACCTGGGTTTCTGTACCTGGCCCATCTAACACAAACCATTTATTCTCAAGTGTCCTTGGTTTAGGGAAAGATAGGATATACTAGGTGGCTGCAAACTGCTGTTTAACAATCTGTCTCAGTTTCCCTATTTTACTTGTCCTGGCTTACTGGCCTATCTTTCTTACTGACCTGTGCTAACCAGGGAATTCTCACTCCAGAGGGTAGGGTGCTGGTCCACGCCATTCTCAGCTCTGGTGATGCAGTGGTTACCTGTTAGGGACCTGGAAGCTCCAGGTGAGGGGTTCTTACATGGTTTTGTTTGTTTCTTTGGTTATAGGTGTTGCTTTGCTTTGGATATGACTTATCCTTCATCTCAAATCAGCTGGGTAAGGTACCAGCCAGAACAGGTTTTTTAGGCAGGGAGGTTTCAAGACCTTTCTAGGCCCTAGGCACTGTTACTTTTCAAATACCCCCCTCAATGATATACAGTGTACCCATATCCTATATTAAATCTAACATATATATTTATGAATAGAGTTGAGTTGCTATTGAAATGTTATGTGTGTGTGTATTTAATTAAACGTTAATTTAAAAATTTCATATTCTGGAGCAATAAGGTACCTCCTGGAAAAAGCTCATAGACCCTGTAGTGCAGGACAGATATGTCAGTGTGTCCTTAGGAAAGGGAGGAAATCGGGTTTTCCTCAGCTCTTCGGCTGCTTTTCAGTTCTCCAGACCCTGATGGGGGCTCTGCTGTGCCTCGTTCAGCATGCATTGCTGGATACACTAAAGCAAACCATACAGCGCTCTTTCCCTCAAGGAGCTCGAAAACTTTCCTCCTTAAACAGCTGGCTTTACTAGGGCGTGATCTGGCGCTGTGGGCAGACAGGGATCTTAGCAGGTCTGGTGGGGGTGGGGGAGGAGAGCCCCTGCAAAGGTGTCCTGGAGCAGATGGTCCCGGGCTGAGTTTCAAATGATGCCTTAATAGTAAAGTGGAGAGGCCAGGGGCACAGGAGTTTGGAGAAAAGCTGGGGGTGGACCGATGTGGCAGAGGCCTGAAAACAGCATGGTGTGTGTGGGAAACTACAGGCTGTCATCGCTGCTGGAGTGATAAGAGAAAGGTCGCTTGTGGTGGTGACACATACCATCAGAGAGGCAGGGAGAGGCTGCGTGTTGAGGCCTTTGTGCGTCTTAGACAAGCTTAGGCTCGTTCTGGGCATGTGACCTACTTCTGGTGCCTCTCGAGGCTGAATACTTTTTGGTATTCCTCAGTATTAGTTGTATAAATAAGTTTCTAATCCTCTCTGACCTTTACAGTATTTGAGTTCTGTATTTGTTTTCTTTTGTTCAGTTACCCCTTTTTAAAAGAAATGGAAATAGCCTAGTTTTAGAAAAGTGCAAATATAGGTATACAGGGAAATAGCTTAATTTTAGCCATTCTGATAGGTATGGAAATCATGATTTATAAATTCTGTCATTCTTTCAGTGCTTTTTAGCTGCAGTTCTTCTATAAAGAACTTTTCTTCATCAACTATTTGGTAACCTTGAAATATAGCCTATATAAGAAAAGCAGAACATATTTCATTATTTTCCTCACTTCAGTGCCCTCCTCCCATCTTGGAAAGTCAATTTCAGTAAAACAAATAAGTACCGTTAGGCTGCAGAGTGACTGACTGACTTTTTAAAAAGTACCATTATGCACTCATGGATTTTTAAAACATTCGATGTGATTATATCTTAGGGTAAATCAGTAGAAGAGAAATCATCATATCAAAGGGTAGGCAAATTTATAATTTATAATTTTGATACAGATTACTGTACTCCCCTCCAGAAAGACTGTACCATTTTAGGTTCTTAGCAGTAGTACATAAAAATATATATTTCTCCACCTCCTTGCAATACTGCTTTGGCCAGTTTATTATTATTTTTTAAAAATTTTACAAATCTAATGGCAAAATTGATACCTTACTGTTTCTCTTTGCAGTTGTTTAGTTAGTAGTAAGGCTGATCATCACGATTGACTTTTTAAAAATTTAGTCAGTTGCATATTAACTACCTTTACTCGTGCTTCTCCTAGGATATTGGTCTTTTCTTACACCTTTATGTTGTTAAGACTGTACTCTCAGGGATCATTTCTGTAATTTGTTGCTAGAGAAGTCTCTCTGACCGTGTAAAGCACCCGCTGCCACGAGGAGGCGGCTCGGTGTGCCCCCTGAGCATGAAGCCTGCTTTTGGTGCTGCTGCTGCAGCTGCTCTTGCCAGTGACAATCCTTCCCTTCCTTTCAGAGAGTGAGGGAGGGGACAGTCCTAGTGGTTTCTGAAAAAAAGAGAAAAAAAGAAAAGAAAAAACAAAAGAGAAAGAAAAGAAAAAGAATGAAAACAAGAAAAAGGAAAAGAAAAATTTTTTATGTTGTTACACCTGTCAGCCTTTTTCTTGGTGTTGCTGTTTTCTTCTGCTTAGAAAGGCCTGTCCTACCTTGAGATTATAAAAACATGGACCCATTTTTCTGGTGCCTCTCTGTGACTTTACAGCTAGGTTTAAATGTTTGTTCTGTGTGTGGTTCCTTGTTGTATAAGGGATGAAGTAAGAATCCAGTGTTACTTTTTTTCCAAATGTCTGACCAGTTTTCCCGGTACCATTTGTTAAACAAACTGCTTTTTTGCTGCCAATGTGAAATGCCACTTTTAAACTAAATTCTTTAATCTTGCATCTACTTTTGAGTTTTCTGTTTGTTTCAGTGGTTTGTCAGTCTAGTCCTGTTTCAGTATCACAGCTTAAATTTCTACAGTTTAATTGTCCTTTACAATTTTTGTTATTTGATTTTGTGGATGTATGAAAGTCACCCAAGCTTTTTTTTAAATGTGTTACTATTATTTCTGACTATTGCTTTATAATATGTACTAATAACTGGTACTGCTAGTCTCTTTTATGACTTTGCTAAGTTCACAAATGTATTCTTCCTTGAAAAGAGGGAGGGGATTAAGATGTATAAATTGCCAGTTATAAAAATAGTCACAGGGATGTAATATACAGTATAGGGATATAGTCAATAATATTGTAGTAACTATGTATGGTGTCAGGTGGGTACTAGACTTATTGGGGGGATAACTTCATAAGTTATGTAAATGTCTAACCACTATGCTGTACACCTGAAACTAATATAATATTGAATGTGAACTGTAATTGAAAAAAGTTTTTAAATTAAAATAAAATGTATTCTTCTAGATGGATTTTAGAAATATTTGTGACAAGTTCCCCAAATTACCCTTTTATATTTTGATTCGGATTTTATTCAATTTATAGATTAATTTAGGGAGAATTGACCTTTTACAACTTTGAGCTTTCATAGTTAGGAACAAGGACTATCATTTCATTTCTTCAAATCTTTTTTATGTGCTTGAATATATTTTTATTAATTTATCACTAAATTTATTGTTTTTGAGTTCTCTGTCACTTCATTTGAGGAATACTTCCTAAACTTCTTCAAATGCACTTTTTTTACGTAGGGCATACTTCCAGGAAAATGTCACATTTTATAGTATTCGTTTTATAAGCTGTCTTTTTATTATATCTGCCTCCCTCAACTAACAAGCAGCATTTCCCACAATCCTTAAGGTAAATTAGATAATACTTTCTTTCCTTCTGATAATATCTCTTATTGGTTAATTGCTAAGTATATGTTATAACAAATTTGTGATAAAGATGCACAAGTGTTGGCCACAATTAGATATTAACGCAAATTTGGAGTTTTAAATTGAAAGCCTTGACAATTTAAAACATTTGGGCAACTTTTTATTAAGTGAAAAAAGCAAACCTACAATTATAAAACAGTTTCATAAGGCATGCATGTGCCAGCCTGCCTGGTTTCTGCGGTTAGACCATTTACATGATTTGTTTCATTGTACCTGGGAGTCTGGTATCTTTATCTGCCACTTATATGAGCTGTCCTTGTTCCCAAACCTATTTTATCCCAAGTAAACTAACAATAAAAGCAGCTACTTTTATTGAGATCCTACTATGTGAGATCCAAGTGTGTGTTGCTGCTAAGAGGTAGAGTTGATATTTAAGCTACATCTGTCTAGCTTTAACGTCGGGGACAGGGGCTGCATTCTAGGACTTTCTAAGCCTGCATGGGTGTGTTTTGGAGGGTGTCTGTTGTTTGGGGGGCTAGGTAAGAGGGGGAAGAAGTGGTCATAATTTTAACAAACCTGTTAACACTGCTTCTGAAATACAGAAGTCTTTTATAATATCCTTTCTCAAGAAGTATTCTTTATTAAGTACATCAGTCTATTTTAAATTGTACTTTTGTGGATGTTTGCTGAACTGCTGTTATGTGGTAGATTCTAGGATCAGGATTTTGGGGAGCATTGTAAACCAGATTTAATGACAAATAGCATAGTAGTTAATATTGGGATATCAAAAGATTTGTTAATTTAAACTCACTAAACAAGATTAGAAGGTGAATCTGTACCTTATTTTAGAGGGAAAATATTATTTCCAGTTCCTTTGGAACCATACATTTAATTATAAACAGTATGCTAATTAAATTACAAATTATTTTATGTATTAAAACAGCTTAAACTTTAATTTCCATATGTAATATGCTGTATATTCTCTCAAACCTAGTAAAATATTTGTATAAGCATTCTATGATTCAGAGAGACTTTCTAGGCCAAGTTATTGTGACTTGATGCTATCTTTTATGAAATATTTCAGATACACTAAAAGGCATAAAATATAACATAGTATCCATATACCTAATGTCTACTCAGGACATAAATTGCTACCAAAATAATCGAAGGGCATATTTCCTCTCTAATTGTATAACCCTTCTTTTGCCTCAAGGGTAACAACTAATTATCTTTTAAACATAATAAAAGCTATGTTTTTGAACTTTGTATAAATGGTGGTATACTCTGATTCTTTGACTAGCATTTTTTCATTCACCGTAGTATTTTTGAGATTCACCTATTTCGATGTATATAGTTCTAGTCCATTCATTTGTATTGCTTGTACTATCCATAATTTACTTATCTGTTCTTCTCTTGATGGACATTTGCTTCCAGTTTTGCAATTAACAATTAATGTTGCTGTGAATGTTCTTTTGCAGTTCTCCATGTGCACTAGGTGCGAGATTCTGTGGGGTACCTGCCTGTAAATGAAATTGTTAGATTGAAAGGTATGTGTATCTTCAGCTATACTAAGTATTGCCAATCATCTAAAGTAGCACCCCTTTGGATGCCCCCCTTCACTGATTAAATTCTCATTGTTCTGTGTCCTTGCCAACACTGTGTACTGTCAGACTTTCTGTCAGTTTGATGAGTGATATATCTCATTGTTATTTTGAATTCCTCTGATTTACTAGTGAGATTGGACATCTTTTCTTATGTTTATTAGTATTATAGGTAATTTTTTCTTAGGACTTGTATATTATGGCTGAAAGTTGTATGTAAAGTTAAAAGTAGCATGAAGTACTAGATAGAAATATACTGTAATTGTATCTTAAAGCATTGGCATCTTTGCAGATTTTTTTGAGAAAATAGTTGAGGGTGATTTTCTGGTAGTATATTGGAGAGAGCACGGACTTCGGAATTAAACTGATGCTTGAATCCTGGCTTTTTTGTTTATCAGCTTTATGACTTTATGAAGTTTGTACAATCTCTCTGAGTCTGCTCTGTCATCCTTAAAATGAGTGTAATAATTTGTGATTTGGTGATAGAATCAAGTGAGATAACCTTAACACCCGGCACATGGCCCTAGTACATAGTTTTAGGATGAAATAAACACTCACATTAAGCAACAGTATGAAAGATTGTTAATACTCTGGCATATAATTAAATCAACACTGAAATCTGGCAGCATTTGTGAAATTAGAACATGACCTATTGATAGTTGACTCTGATATAAACATACTTCATCTCAGGGCCAAGTGAGGAGACCACTGGCATAGCAAATCCAAGGCAGTTGTGTGTATGCCACATATCTGTCTTGGGCAACCGTGACTTGTCCCCATACATGACCCCCTCACCATATCACTTGTGTTCATCTTCTGTGCCGTCAGTTTTCTGCCAGTCAGAACATCAGCGACTGTGACAAAGCTGTTCAGGTGACAGTGGGTAGGAGGGAGTAACCTTGAGGCCCTTGTTTGTACCCCAAATCAATCTTGGTTTGGGGCCTCTGCCAGACCGTTTGGGAGTGTCTGGGTGCCAGAGAGCTGATGGCAGAAATGCAAGCCATAATTGTGAGCTGATGTTATCCTCGTGTCCCTTGCCACAGGAATTTCTTCCCATGGCTTCCAAAGAAGTGACCATCACAGTTCGCCTCATTCGTTCCTTTGAGCATCGAAATTTCAAACCTGTGGTATATCATGGAGTTAATTTGGACCAAACTGTAAAGGAATTTATAGTATTTCTGAAGCAAGGTATGAGACATCTTACTCATTTTGTTTTATTAGTACTTTGAAAAAAATAGTTGACTATTACACTGCTAGTAATCTTTTTTTAAAAAAAATGTTTTTATTGATTTCAGAGAGAGGAAGGGAGAGGGAGAGAGAGAAACATCAGTGATGAGAGAGTCATTGATCGGCTGCCTCCTGCACACCCCATACTGGGGGTGGAGCCCCAAACCCGGGCTTGCGCCCTGACTAGAATTTAACTGTGACCTCCAGGTTCATGGGTTGATGCTTAACCACTGAGCCACAACGGCTGGGCACTGCTAGTAATCTTTTAAAAAATACTTCGAAAGGTATTAATGTAGGTGGTAAGGCTGGTGCTGGACAGGCTGGCCTGTTCTGGGCCTTGAACAGGAGCAGAGGCGTCACCCCAGGGCTCATTAGCAATGTGTACCCTTTTCAGGGAGTATTACCATCATATGTGGCTTCTCTCTCTCTCTTTAAATTAAAAAGATTTAAGGTCTAGGTTTGCTTGTAACAGGCTTATGCATCTGGAGGTTGATTAATAAGGGAGTGTAGTATAGCTCATTGTGTTACCTGGCTGAGAGCACAAAGGCCTCCCGGGAGCGTGGCAGGAAGGCGGCAGGCCTGTTTCTACAGCCAGGAGGCTATGAGATGAGAGTTGGTCACTGCGATCACAGAAACGCAAGCTCCAAAGCAATGGGCATGAAGTTAGTCTCTATTTCAATAGGTCCTTGATGGGTTTCTAACTTCTGTTTTTAATTGTTGAAGTGTTCCAATCATCAATATTTGATAAAACATCTAGAATAAGCTTTAATTATTTTAACTGAAGTGTAATTTGTAGGTGGCGTAATGTACAGATCTTAGCGTGCTGTTCAATGAGTAGTTTTGACAGATGGATCACTTTATATCCAGCTTTTTTCTACTTTGGCGTAATTTCAGACATAGAAATGCTGTAAGAAGAGGACAGGATTCCTGAGCGCTCTTCACACAGGCTTCCAAGTGCCAGCGTGTCACTGCATCTGTTTCTTCCCTTCCTTTTTTCTTCTGGTTTTCTCTTACTCTCCTTACCACCCCTCCCATTTTTTCTTTCTGAATCACTTGCAAGTATGTTGCCTTTTGTCTCTAAACATATCAGTGTTTATTTCCTAAAAACAAGGAATTCTCTTGCATAATGACAGTACAGTGATGAAAATCAGGAACTTAACGTTGAAAAAATGCTCTTGCATAATTTACAGATCTTACTGAGATTTTAATTGTTCCAATAAAATCTGTAACAAAAGAAAAGTCCACGGTGATGTTACATTCAATCCCTTTAACCTGACATTGATTTCTTTAATCTGCAGCCGTTTATGGTATTTCATCATATTGGCAAGTTCGAATGGTACAGGCCAGTTACTCTATAGAATGTCCCTCAGTTTGGTGCCTGCCAGGTTTCTGCTCTGTACATTTTAAAGTTAAGTTGTGGTGGTATATTCTGAGACTACGTATGTGAATGTTCTGTTATTTTTCAAAATTTTGTCCTGTAGGTTAGCATTCTTTAATGATTCTTGCCTGAATCAGTTATTGTGATGATGGCTGGTAAATGGTGATTTTTTTTTATCCCAGCATTCCTCTTACCTGCATTAGTTCTTTTGTACAGTAAGGAAGAGCTTTCTGCCCCACCCCACCTCATTTACTTAATCAGTTGTTTATATCACTGTGGAGTCCTGGGTTCTTACTTTATTGAAGGGATTATAATTCTTAATTATCATTATTTATTTTCATGCTCTGAAATCAATAAAAACATATTTAAAAAAAAGAAAAGAAACTTGCCTGATATGCATGGCTAATCAAGGCAGGGCTGCAGCACGCCTGCGGTTTTACCACACAGCACCGACCCTGAAACATGTACCCATTATTCTCCCGTACTGCCTTGCTCGCTTACGTAGGATCCTTGAAGCAGGTGGATTCACCCGGTGTCAGGGGGCCTTCAGTTTAGTTCACCTAGCTCTAGTATTTGAACTCTGAAAGCTAGAAGGGTGGTTTTACATTGTGGCATGGGGAATTTTGCCACAGACACAGTGGTCACTGTGATGAATGATCCTTTGGGGTTATTTTAGATACCTTCTTGCCTTTCTAACTATTCTTTTCTTTTTTAAAAAATATTTTTTATTAATTTCAGAGAGAGGAAGGGAGAAGGGAAGAGAGACAGAAACATCAATGATGAAAGAGAGTCATTGATCAGCTGCCTCTTGCACGCCACCCCCCTGGGGACTGAGCCCACAACCCAGGCATGTGCCCTGACCGGGAATTGAACTGCAATCTCCTGGATCCTAGGTTGATGCTCAACCACTGAGCCATGCTGGGTGGGCCTATTATTTTCTTATAGTCACTTTTTGCTGTCCATCGCTTAACCTTGTTACCTGCCATGATTGTATTTCTCCCTCAGCCAAGAAACTTTGGTTAATTCCATCCATGCTCCATTGAGCATCACTGTACCACATCATGCCATTAAAACACGGGGAATGGCTGTTAACCAGATATTTTGATCAGAGAGGTACCTTATATATTACCTTATGTAGTTTTTTTCCAGACTCAGAATAGTATTCAAACTAATTATCTAGATAGTTTTAGATGTCAGTTCTTTAATTTGGAAGCATTTCAATACTTAATAATACTTCAGATCTTGCTTCTGAATGTTAAGTCATTTCACCTATGAAAGAGAAGCGAGCTGTGGAGATTTTGTCCAGCCTTCTAGTTCACAGCTCCTCCTTTATACGCTGCTACTCCTGGAGATCAGTCACTTTGTAAAGCAGTCTGTTCTGTTGGGCGAATACTGTAATGGTCAGGAAATTTTTCTTTGTATCTTTTTGTTTTATGTATTTCTTCATATCTAATGCTTCTCTCCAGTTTTCTCTGTTATTAATATCTTATATTAGTATGCTGCTTTTGTTGTAATTAAAGAACCAATATCGATGCATTATTCACTAAATTCCATAGTTTATTCGGATAGCCTTAGTTTTTACCTAATGTCTTTTTTTCTGTTCCAGGATCACTTCTAGGATACCATGTTACATTTAGTTGTCATGTCCCCTTATGCTGCTCTGGCTGTGATGATTTCTCAGATTTTCTCTGTTTGATAACTTTGACAGTTTTGAGGTGTACTGGTCAGGCCTGTTGTAGGATGCCCCTCTATTGGAATTTGCCTGAGGATTCAACTGGATTATGGACTTTTGAGAGGAAGATAAACAAAGATAAAGTGTCACTTTTATCACATCATAGCAAGAGTACATACTTTCTACATGGTTTATGATTGTTGATGTTAACCTTGGTCACGTGGTCAAAGTAGTGTTTGGTTTCGCTACTCTTTTTTGTCTCCCTTTTCACACTGTACTCTTTTTTTTTTTTTTTTTTTTTTTTAAGATTCTACATGTGAGCGAAACCATATGGTATTTGTCTTTCTCTTTCTGACTTATTTCACTTAGCATTATACCCTCAAGGCCCACCCACGTTGTTGTAAATGGAAATATTTTATTCTTTTTATGGCTGAATAATATTCTGCTGTGTATATGAACCACATTCTTTATTCATTCATCCATCAGTGGGCACTTAGGTTGTATCCATATCTTAGCTATTGAAAATAATGCTACAGTGAACATAGGGCACATATTTCTTTTTTAATTAGTGTTTTTGTATTCTTTGGATAAATACCCAGAAATGGAATAGCTGGATCATATGGTAGTTTTATATTCTTAATTATTTTAGGAATCTCCATATTGTTTTCCATAGTGGCTGCACCAATTTACAATTCCACCGACAGTGTACAAGGGTTCCCCTTTCTCCACATCCTCTCCAACACTGGCTATGTCTTTTCTTTTTTATAATAGCCATTCTAGCAAGTGTGAGGTCATATCTCATTGTGGTTTTGGTTTGCATTTCCCTAATAATTAGTGATGTTAAACACCTTTTCATGTGCCTGTTGGCCATCTGTATGTCTTCTTTGGAAAAATATTTATTTAGATCCTCTGCTCACTTTTTAAATCAGGTTGTTGAGTTGTATGAGTTCTTTTATATTTTGGATTTTAACACTTTACTGGATATATGATTTGCAAATATCTTCATTCATTAGGTTGCCTTTTCATTTTGATGATGGTTTCCATTGCTCTGCAGAAGCTTTTGTTTTTTGTAGTCCCATTTGTTTATTTTTGCTTTTGTTTTCCTTGCTTTTGGAGCCAGATCCACAAACACATCACTAAGACTGATGTCAGGGAGCTTTCTACCTATGTTTTCTTCGAGGAATTTTAGGTTTCAGGTCTTACATTTTAGTCTTTAATCCATTTTGAGTTAATGTTTGTGTATGATTTAAGATAGTGGTCTAGTTTCATTTTTTTGCATTTGGCTATCCAGTTTTCCCAACACCATTTATTGACAAGATTGCCCTTTCTCCATTGTATGTTCTTGGCTCTTTTACCATTTGGTAATTGTCCATGTATATATGGGTTTATTTCTGGGCTCTCAATTCTGTTTCATTGGTCTGTTTTGGTTTTAATACCATACTAGGTTTTTTTGGTGTGTGTGTGTGTTTTTAAATGCTTACCTGATGATATTTTTCCCATTGCTTTTCCAAGAGAGTAGAAGGGAGAGAGAGAGAGAGAATGAGAAATGTCAAGTGTGAGAGACACACACATCAATTGGTTCCCTCCCACACATGCCCTGACTGGGGCTGGGGTTCAAGCCTGCAACTAAGGTATATGCCCTTGACCAGAATTGAACCCAGATACTTCAGTCTGAATGCTGACACTCTAACCACTGAGCCAAACCAGCTAGGACCATACGTTTTGATTATTATAGCTTTGTAGTATAGTTTAAAATTAGGAGTGTGATACCCCCAGCTTTGTTCTTTCTCAAGATTGCTTTGGCTATTCTCGATCTTCTGTGGTTCTGTACAAATTCTAGGATTATTTGTTCTAGTTCTATGAAATATGCTATTGAAATTTTGGTAGGGATTGCATTGAATCTGTAGATTTCTTTGGGTAGTATGGACATTTTAACAATATTAATTTTTTCAATTCATGAGCCTGGACTATCTTTCCATTTATTTGTATCTTTAATTTCTTTCATCAGTATTTTATATTGTTCAGTATATAGATCTTTCACCTCCTTTGTTAAATTTATTCCTAGGTATTTTATTCTTTTTGATGGAATTGTAATTGGGTTTGTTTTATCAATTTTTCTTTCTGATATTTTGTTATTAGTATACAGAAACACCACAGGTTTATGTATTCTGAAACTTTACTGAATTTGTTTATTAGTTCTAGCAGTTTTTTGATGGCATCTTTACGGTTTTCTAAAGATAGTTTTTCTTATTTCTTACTGATTTGGATGCCTTTTATTTCTTTTTTTTTTAATGTATTTTTATTGATTGATTTCTAGAGAGAGAAGAAGGGAGAGGGGGAGAGAGAGAGAGAAACATTGAAGTGAGAGCAAAACATTGATCAGTTGCCTCCTGCACGCCCCCTACCAGGGATTGAGCCTGTATTCCGGGCATGTGCCCTCACTGGGAATCAAACCAGCAACCTTTTGGTGCATGGGATCACACCTAACCATCTAAGCTACACCAGCCAGGGTGCCTTTTATTTCTTTTACTTGCCTAATTGTTGTGGCTAGGACTTCCAATACTATGTTGAACAAAAGTGGTGAAAAGTAGCATCCTTGTCTTGTTTCTGATTTTAGAGAAAAAACTTTCAGCTTTTCACCATTGAGTATGATGTTAGCTGTGGTTTTTGTCATTTGTGGCCTTTATTGTATTGAGGTATGTTTCCTCTGTGCCTACTTTGTTGAAAGTTTTAACTTAAATGGATGTTGAATTTTATCAAATGCTTTTTCTGCTTCTATTGAGATGATCATAATGGTTTTTATCCTTCATTCTGTTAATGTGATATATCATGTTGATTTGCAGATGTTGAACCATCCTTGCATTTATGAAATAAATTCCACTTGACTGTCACTGTATGATCCTTTCAATATATTGGTGAATTCATTTTTGCTAATATTTTGTTGAGAATTTTTGCATCTGTGTTTATCAAAAATATTGGCCTGTAGTTGTTTTTGTGTGTGTGTGTGATGTTCTTGTTTGGTTTTGTTATCAGGGTAATGCTGAACTCTTATAATTGTTTGGGAGTATTCCTTCTGTGGAGGAGGTGCTGTTCCATGACATGACTGCTGTCTGTCCCCCAAACTGGACCCAGGCCAGAATGGAGGTTGCTTTCTGCACCACCACCCCCAGCTTAGAGACTGTCTGATTGTACTTGATGTTCATTTTGACATAAATCAGGAAATCAGCAACCCTCCCTTGCCTCCTGCTCCGTGCTGGCTCCTGGAACAGGTTGTTGTCCTGACCTGGTCAAGCATGCAGTTTCCTTCCCATACCTGATAGTATTCATGTAGTAGTACTCATGACTATTTTCTTCTCCCTTTACCCTAATTAATTATTTGGTACCTGCCAAGTGGTGCAGGGATCCATTTCATCCTGCAGCTGTCAAGACATACCTTATATGTAAATTTCCCTTAATAAATTCTGTTAATTACCAAACTGGAGTGGCCAACTTATTTTTTTTGTCTTTCCCTGCCTACCACTTAGGTAATTTTGTCTCAGGGCCTTTCCCTGGATTTGCATGCACTAACACCTTCTTCAATTTTTTTAGGAAGAGTTGGAGATAGATGGGGCTTAATTCTTCTTTGAATGTTTAGAAGAACTCACCACTGAAGCTGTCTGGTCCTAGACTTTTGTTTGCTAGGAGGATTTGATTACTGATTCAATCTTTTTACTAGTAATATGTCTATTCAGGTTTTCTTTTTCTTCATGATTCAGTCTTAGAAGAGTGCATGTTTTTAGGAATTTATCCACTTCTTCTAGGTTGTCCAATTTATTGGCATATAATTGTTCATAGTAGTATTTTATAATCCTTTGTATTTCTGTGGTATTAGTTGTAAATTCTTTTTCATTTCTGATTTTATTTTTTTGAGACCTTTCCCTTTTTTAATTGGTTAATCTAGGTAAAGTTTTATCAATTTTGTTTATCTTTCATAGAACCAGCCCTTAGTTTCATTGATCTTTTCTATTGTCCTTTTAGACTCTGTTGTATTTATTTCCACTCTGATCTTTATTATTTCCTTTCTTCCCCTGACTTTGGCTTTGCATGTTCTTCAAGGTAGATGATTTATTTGAGATTTTTCTTATTTTTTGAAGTAGGCTGTATCGCTGTGAACTTCCCTCTTATACTGTATCGCATAGATTTTGGTATGCCGTATTTCTGTTTTCATTTGCCTCCAGATATTTTTTGAATTCCATCTTGATTTCTTCAGTGACCCATTGGTTGTTCAGTAGCATGTTGTTTATCCACATTTTTGTGGTTTTTAAGGTTTTCTTATAACTGATTTCTAGTTTTATACCACTGTGTTTGGAAAAGGTGCTTGATTTGATTTTAGTCATCTTGAATTTATTGAGACTTGCTTTGTGGCCTAACATTTTTCTGTCCTGGAGAATGTTCCATGGACGCTTGAGACTAATGTATATTCTACTGCTTTTAGATGGCATGTTCTGTAAATATCTATTAAGTCAATCTGGACTTAAGTGTTATTTACGGCAAATGTTTCCCTGTAGATTTTCTGTTGGGATGATCTATCCATTGCTCTGAATGGGGTGTTAAAGTTTCCTACTATCATTGTATTGCTTTCAGTTTCTCCCTTTAAGTATCTTTTTTTTTTTAATTGATTTTTGGAGAGAGAGGAAGGGAGAGAGAGAGAAAAACATCGATGTGAGAGTAGAACATCGATTGGCTGTCTCCTGTGTGCCCCCTACTGGGAATGGAGCCCACAACCCAGGCATGTGCCCTGACTTGGAATTGAACCAGCAACCCTTTGGTGCATGGGACAGCGCCCAACCAACCAAGCCACACTGGCCAGGGTCTTTTAGGTTTTTTAATATTTACTTTATGTATGTTGGGTATGTAGATATTTATGAATATTATATCCTCTTGTTGGATTGACCTTTCTATCGTTATATAATGCCTTTTTTTGTCCACTTGATGTTGTCCCAGAGGTCCCTTAGGGAACCCTCACTTTTTAAAATTCTTCTTTTCTTTATCTGTTCTGTCTTATTGTGCCATTGTTTTGTCTTCTAGCTCACTGATTCATACATCTACTTCCTCCAGTCTTCTGGTGAACCCCTCTAGCATATTTTTTTAGTGCAGTTATAACTTCTGTTTAGTACTTTTTTTATATTTTCTGTCTCTCTGTTGAAGTTCTCACTGTGCTCATTCATTTTTCTCCTGACTTCAGTGAGCATCTTTATGACCATTACTTTGAACTCTTTATCAGAGAGGGTGCTTGTCTTCATTTCACAAAGGTCTTTTCCTGGGGATTTGTTTTTTCTTTGTTTTGGAACATATTCCTTTATCTTCTCATTATGTCTCACTCTTTCGGTTTGTCTATATGTATTAGGCTAATCTGCTACATTTCCCAGTCCTGAGGGAATGGTCTTTTTAAAAATTAATGAATTAATTAAATTTTTATTGATTGATTTAATTTTATTATTTTTAAATGTTTTTATTGATTTTAGAGAGAGTGGAAGAGAGAGGGATAGAGAGATAGAAACAACATCATCTGCTTCCTCCTGCACGCCCCCAACTGGGGATCGAGCCCACAACCCAGGTTTGTGCCTTGACCAGGAATTGAACCGTGACCTCCAGGTTCATGGGTTGACACTCAACAAGTGAGCAACACCAGCTAGGCTTTACTGATTGGTTTTAGAGAGAAAAGAAGGGAGAGGGGGAGAGAGAGAGAGAAAGAGAGAGAGAGAGCAAGAGAAACACTGATGCATTTTTCCACTTATTTATGTATTCATTGGTTGATTCTTGTATGTGCCCTGACTGGGGATTGAAGGATGGTGTGCTAACCAACTGAGCTACCCAGCTAGGTCCTGAGGGAATGGTCTTGTGAAAGAAATGATTTGTGGGGCACAGAAGCACAGTGTTTTCTGGCTACCAGAGCCGGCGTTCAAAGGGTGTCCCTAGTGTGGGCTGTGTGGGTCCACTGTCTGTGTTGGGGCAATGGCTATGGTGAGGCTGTGGTGGGTGCAGTGTCTTCGAATAGTCAATTGTGGCAAAGATGCTGTGCATGGTGGGAAGGGTTGGGGGAACTCACCTGTTTCGATTGCAGTGTGACTGGTTTGCAGAAAGGGTCGGGCACAGAGTGTTTGCCTGGCTTGGTTATAGGGTGGCTGGTGTGAGAGGTGGGTGGGGCTCAGTGCTTTCCTGGCCTAGTTTTGGTGTGACTGCTATGCAGGGTGGTTGGGGCGTGGGCCACTCCCCCAGCTCAGTTGTGATTCAGGGTGGGCAGACCATACCCATTGGTGCTAGCAAGCTAATAGGAGAGCACCAAAATGGTGCCCACCAGCTTCATCACCAGCAAGTTAGAATGAGATTGCAAAAATGGTATCTACCAGCGCTTCCATCCCTGGCAAAAGACCCAGCAGGGTCCTCCTTCTCCTGCAGCTGCTCTAAGTTTAGTAAGTGGGCCTCTCACTTATGGTCTAGGTGCTTTTTAAACTGCTGATTTTGTACTTGATCACCGGGCAGTGGGTCTCCACCTGAGATCTTTTGGAGCAGCTTCTCCCTTCCTTACAGTTCTGTGATTCCCCTGAACTTAATCTCTTTTGATTTTCAAAACCAGATATTTGGGGGTTTATCTTTCTGGTGCCAGATCCAAGGGTTGGGGTGCCTGATGTGAGGCACAAACTCTTCACTCCTCAAGGAAGAGTTCCATAATTTTTTGCATCTCTCCTGGCTATGGGACACTGTGGCTGGGGTGGGGTCCCTGGTGAGACTGTGTCTCTGCCTGTCCTACCTGTCTTGATAATGTCTCTTTTATCTTTTGTTCTGGAGGCGTTGTCTGCCTGGCTTTCAGGTCCTTTTCAGAGTAAAATTATTACATATGTACCTGTGAATTTGTTGTATCCATGAGAGGAGGTGAATTTAGGGTGTACATATGCCACTGTCTTGGACGAGAACCTATGCTATACTCTTTGGAAAGAAGTCACTGTGTGTAGTCCACAGTTAAGGAACAGAGAGTTATGAGTGGAATACTTACATAATTTATTTGGAATTCTTCTGCATGGAAGATTTTATTTATTTTGTTGCTCAACTTGTTCTAGCTTTCGTCATTGGAAACTCAGTTGGCTTCTGTGCCTCTTTGACGTGTGTGTGTGTGTGTGTGTGTGTGTGTGTGTGTGTGTATGTTTTGAGTACTTTTATATTTTCTGGCACTATAAGATGCTCCAGGCTCACCTTGTATATTTCCTGTCTCAGTCCTAGAACCAGCCATTCCTCCAAGGAGTCTTGGTTTCTTTTATTGGAGACTGGTATTAGAAACTAAGATCTGGGTGCCAGGTGTGCTCATTGCTACAGGGGTGTCGTTTCTTTTAGGCTTTCTTAGCTGACAGAGAAAATAAATATATCAACCTATCAATCTGTGTATCTAGACATACCTATAAATATTCTCATGTTGCCACCTGTACCTATATGTTAAACATGAGTTCTTACTGATGTTTCCAACTCTAATCCATTATCACATGGATCATTCTAGTTTCCTCCCTTGCTTATCTGCACATTCTCACTCAGTGAGAAACCTGGCTCCCATCATCTCCCATCCATTTACTTAATTGTTTAATTTCTTGTACATTATAGCAGTATCAGAATTGTTCATCTGGAACCTGTGGGAAGCAACTTGATATTAACTAGAGTACAGAGTTTTGGGGCAGTTCCTTTGGCCTTAATCTTACAAAACCTATTTATTGCCAAAGTTATTTAGGTCAACATCTTTTCTTCCATTCCCTCCAGTAAGGTTGTTTCATGTATTTATAATACAGCTAGATTCTTTTGTCACCATCTGCATTCTTTCCTGGGGTCTCCTGACCTGCTAAATGTTTTTTTGCTTTTTACTTTGCATACATTAAGGCTCATTCGGTGCTGTAAAGTTCTATATGTTTTGACAAATGAATAATGCCATGTAGCCACCATTGCAGTTGTTTCTGTGCTCTAAAATCCCCTGTGCTTCACCCACTCATCCTCCCTACCAAGCTCCTGGCAACCACTGAGCTTTTTACCATCTCTATAGTTTTGCTTTTTTTCAGAATATCATATAATTGGAATCATTCAGTATGTAGCCTTTTCAGACTGACTTCTTTCAGGTAGAAACATGTATTTAAGGTTTCTCTAAGTCTTTTCATGGCAAATCATGTCATTTAGTCTCCTTTAATCTGCAATAGTTCCCCACCTTATTTTTTCTCATATTGATTTTTTTAAAAAAGAAACATCTAGGTCAGAGTTTTATAGTATGTCCCACAATCTGGATTTGTCTGATCGCTTTCTCATGATTCGATTCAGGTTAAACATCTTCAGGAGAATTACTATATAATTTGCAGGTCGAGAAGCTACGACCTGTAGTCTGATTGGACCTGCCTCCTGTTTTTATAAATAAGGTTTATAAACACACCCACACCCATGTATTCACACATGATGTGTGCTTCTGTGGTCTTTACCGGCAGAGTTATGTGGTTGTGACTGTGTGGCTCACAAAGCCCAATTATTTACTAGCAGCCATTACAGAAATAGTTTGCTGACCCCTGATGTGTGTGGTTCCTCCTCGCTGAATCACATCAGGAGGCACTGTATATCACTGTGTCCCATTATTGGTTATATAGTGGAAAGCACTTGGTTAAGACACTGTTCACCAGATTTCTCTGTGGTAAAAGTATCTTTCTAATTAATGAGTAGTGTATGGAGTGATAAATGTAAGGACTATTTGCATATCTTGTTTCCAATAATTTTAGCAGCTATTGATGCATCATTGCTGTTGTAAAATTGGGATTTTTTTTTCTTACTGTGTGATTCCTGGCATTATTCTGTAAAGAAGCACTTCCCTGGCCTGGCTGGCATGGCTTGGTGGTTGAGCATCAACCCATGAACCAGGAAGTCACAGTTTGATTCCTAGTCAAGGCATCTGCCCGGGTTGCTGTCTCAGTCCCCAGTGCGGGGCTGCAGGCAGCCGATCAGTGACTCTTTCATCATTGATGTTTCTATCTCTCTCTCCCTCTCCCTTCCTCTCTCTGAAATCAATAAAAACATATTAATAAAAAAGAAAAGAAGCACTTCCTTGATGCCTCTCTATCTTAGAAAGGAATGGGTTAATTTTGCAGTAGCAAAGTCATAGTGCATTTTTACCTTATCACAAAGGGCCTATTCCTTCCAACACAGTGTGGAGGTGATGCTCTTTTGTTTGTAGCACACAGTGTCCTCTAGGTTCTTTAGTTAAACTTTACTCTATAAATTTAAAACACAAAATAATACTCTGTTTTCTGTGGCTGTGACTTATTGAATGAGAGTATAACAACAAAGAGAGAGTGCTAACTTAATAGTAGTTAGTGGTTAACTCTAGGAAGGGAAGGGTAGTGGGATTAAGGAAGGACATAAAGAAGGTTTCAACTGTTCATGTCATATTTAACAAAAAAAGTAAAGGATCTGGGGAGATTAAAGATGGCGGCAGACTAAGTGGAAGCTATACTAACACTCTCTCAGGACCAAACTGGAGTTGCAACTAAAATATAGTTGTAAACTATCCTGAATAATCAACTGCAATTGAAGACAAACTAGAGAGCACCCTCATAACCAAGTAGGAAAACTGGAGACCACATAGAGACTGGTAGGGAGTGCGGAGGCAAGAGTGCTGGCTGGGCCCCCACAGGCAGCAGCTAAAGGTCTGGAGGGATATCTCAGTTTTGGGAGGTTTCCAATGAGGAATCTGGGACCTAATCCCCAGGCTGGGCTTCCTAGCAAAGAGTACCAGAACTGAGAAAGGTGCCCACACAACATCTGGCTGTGAAAAGCAGCCAGGTTTTTGTTTGCTAGGGAGAGATGGCTGGAAATTCAGGCACCCTCTTAAGGACCCAATGCACAAAGTTTTGTGTGCAGCCACTCACCTTGGGCTCCAGCAGAGGGAGGGCAGAGTGGACTGGACCACTGTGAGGAGAATCTAAGGTTGTGGGCTCTGGAGATAGAGCTCAGAGGGCACCCCACTATATTCCTGTGCCAAGCCATTCCCCCGTATTGCAGAGGCAGACATTTACCTTCCAAGGAGCTTTTGTCTGAGGGGGAAGGAATTGCCCCACCCTGCTGGAATACCTCTTATCTTACCTGGTGGAGTTTCTACAGCCTGAAGCTCATTAAGAGAATCAGATTAATCAGCCTGCAGGCAGAGGCAGACCTCAGAGTGCTTTGAGTCTTTGCCTGATCTGCTTCTGGACCTGGGCCTTGGAAAAACAGACTTTGGTGTGCATCTTGGTTCTGTCCAAAGGCACCTGGCCCCAACCAAGGGGACCTCAAGCTGTGGGTTGTTAATAGCTCCAAAGAGGGTACTCAAGGCCAGTCACAAACAGTGTCTGACATTGGCCTGCCCCAGAGACCATCCAAAAAGACTGAGAGCCCTAGCAGGCCTACCTAATACATAGACACAAACCCAAATAGGCAACCAAAATGGGGAGACAAAAAACAAGTCCCGAATGAAAGAACAAGAGAAGTCTCCAGAAAAAGAGCTAAATGAAATGGAGATAAGCAGTCTATCAGATATAGAGTTGAATGATATAACAGAAATAAAGAATACATTGGAAAGAATAAACCGCAGATTAGAGGAAGCTGAGGATTGGATCAGTGGATTAGAAGACAGGGTAGAAAAAAATCACTCAATCAGAGATCCAAAAAGAAAAAACAATTAAAAACAGGACAGTTTAAGGGAGCTGTGGGACAACATGAAACATAACAATATTCGCATCATAGGAGTGCCAGAAGAGGTCGAAAGTAAGCAAGGGTTAGAGAACCTGTTTGAAGAAATAATGGCAGAAAACTTCCCTAACCTGGTAAAGGAAAAAGTCACATAAGTTCAGGAGGCATAGAGAATACCAAGCAAGAAGAATCCAAAGAGGCCTATGCTGAGACACATCATAATTAAAATGCCAAGAATTCAAGGCAAAGAGACAATATTAAAGGCAGCAAGAGTAAAGCAACCTGTTACCTACAAAGGAGCTCCCATAAGGCTGTCAGCTGACTTCTCATTAGAAACTCTACAGGCCATAAGGGAATGGCATGAAGTATTCAAGGTAATGCAAAACAAGGATCTGATACCAAGACTACTCTATCCTGCAAGGCTATCATTCAAAATAGATGGTGAAATAAAGAGCTTCCCAGACAAAAAAGGGCTAAAGGAGTTTATCGCCACCAAACCAGGATTGCAGGAAATGTTAAAGGGACTGCTGTAATTAGAAGTAGAAATAGAAGCATTGCAAGAAATATTAAAGGACTGCTGTAATAATGAGTCCACGTGGAGCCTGGAGAATGCACAGGGCAAAGCACTGGAATAGAGAGTTGCACAGAGTGAGCTCTGAATATTCATAGCATCTTAGATGAATTGGAGAGTATAAGTTATCAGTTAAATATGATTAACACAAGTGTGTAAGGAAACTGCCAGAAGCCACATGGAGAATTGCATCACTATTGCAGGAGGCAAAATACTCAGAGCTCAGAAAGGGCTGGGAATAGTTTTTATTTACACCAGTCAGAGTGGAAAACCAAGTATTGGATGGAGCATCTAGAAAGGTATTTCTGCAATAGTAGGGCAAAATTAGCACCAGACTAAATTCTGCTTTGGTCTCATCTAACAAAGCTCAAAAGCAAGACTCAAAAGGATCTGATGCCAAGTAATTTCACTGTGTTCCAGAGCAAAGTGCAGATCCTCTTTTAGGTATTAGCAACACCGTGAAGAAAGGCTGTGGTCCCTGCCCTCAGGGAACCTGTATTTGTTAACTTGTTACATGCCAGCCACTGTGCTGGGTTTGGGGAAGACTGGCCTTAGTGTCTTATCTCAAGGACTTTATGATTAATTAGGAAAGAAAGACCAAAATGAGTAAATGGGAAAAACTATGATAGTGAAAATTGTTAGGGGGGAAACAGGGTGAGAAGAGACCCATCTTTTAGCAGGGCTGTCAGGGGAGAGGCCCCTTCGTGGAGGAGACACTTGCGCCGAGGTCTAGATTAACACAGTGATCCAATTTCTTCGGTTTTAGACATCTTTAAATGATGGGTTTTCATTGTCTCATTCATGAAATATAAATGGCAATAAATGAAACAGATTTAATTATCCTTTTTGATGTTTGATCAATACTTCTTTGCCCCATACTTCATAGTGAATGGAAAACAGGATAAAACGAAGCATTTGCTCTTGTCGGCCAAATGGGGGCTGGACAGGAGAATCCGGACCTAGAGGACTCCTTCAGCCTGTAGTGTTCTAAATCAGAGAATTTCCACCTAACCCCGCCTTTCAGCTTTTCCATTTAAATCTTTAGGTAACCAGTTAGAACTGAATGGCAGCAGCCCTCTTTAATAGGGTATGTTCACCAACGGTTTTTGGCACCAATTCAGCACCAACAGGAATCCCCAGTTTGGGGTGTGGTGAAGAAGGAAATTGTTCAGTGCAGACAGCTCAGTTGTGACACAGCAGAGCTGTGAGAACAGCAGGGCTGTGGACCAGCTCAACAGTGCTACAGCTCAGTTATGAACCAGCACGGCTGTGGAGCAGCTGTGAGGTGGCCTTGGGGAGATGCAGCCCCGGTCTGCTCCTGTCTGCTCCACCTGCTCCTGTCCACTCTGCTGTGCCCTGCGCTGTCTGTGCCCGCCTTCTCTGCACGGGTCTACTGCACTGTGCCTGCTCTGCTGCACTGTGGTCCAGTGACACAGCTTTGTTGTTTCATCTCTGGTGTTTCTGCTCCAGCAGGGGAAATGCAGTCTTCAGTGGAGAATGGGCTCCTAGCCAGAGGGGAGCCGGTTTATGGAGAAAGAAGTTCCCACCCCGGTCCCTGATTAGTTCATCCTCGTGCAAATGAGGACTCCAAATTCTCACCGTTTGGCTCAAAAGGCACTGTCCTGACTGGTCAGAATGGAGCTGCCCTGCTTGATTGGTGAGGATGCTGATGGGGGATATAGTTGCGCAGCTCTGATTGGATGGGGAAAGCTTCAGTCCTACTGGTTGAAATAGGACTCCAGGAGCTCCTTTATAAGGCTGGCTCAGAGGCAGGAACACAGTGCAGGCAGGCAGGTCAGTGTGGGAGGCAGGCAGTTGAGGGCAGGCTTCTCCCTGAAGCCTGGTCTGCATTTGAGTGACAGGTCCCTGTTTAGAAATGGCTGCTAGGCTCTGCTTTTAAATTTGAGACCAGTTAGCCATCAGGAGCCCTTCTTGGTATCTTCTTTCTCAGGATTCACAGGTGCATGCACTCAGATCTCATTGCTACCTTCTGTTTGACCTGCGTCACTCTCTTATGTCCTCTGGCTGGCCACCTGCCAGTTTGTCTCAGAATCATCTCAGGAAATTTTTATTTTATATTTAAACATTTATGCTTGGAACCAGCCTGCTGAAGGTCTGCTAGTGCTGGGCTGGGTGGTTCTAATGTGCAGCAGGTGAGGATCACACTCTTAAGACAGCCCTGGCTGTGAACATACCTCCGTTATAGGATTTACATGGGAACAAGTGCTTTCAAGAGTGGGGACTGGTTTTGGTAACTTCTTATTTACCCTGTCCCTGAAATATCTGGTAGTAGGTACTTTAAATGCTTGTAACGTAAGTGAATATGTTATGTTTTAATTTCAGTATGTGTTTGACCTCTAAAAGGCAAATGTATTTAATAAAACACATTTCCTAATTTAGATGTGTGGGTTTTTGGAGTTGAATAGATAATACAGTCATGTGGTTTTAAGATTAAAATACAAAAGGGAATACAGTGGAAAGTTTTCCCACTTCTGTTCTCTACCTGACCAGTACAGCATGCTCCCTGCTATGAAAGTATAAGCAAATGCAAACATATATTCTTCTTTTTCTCCTTTTTACTCTGAAGGTGCCTTACTGAAAGTAATGTTTGGCCTATGTCTTCTTTGCTTTCAGCATATCTCGAAGATCTTATCATATTAGCAGGAAGCTTCCCCTCTTCTTTGGTGGTTTTACAGTTGAAAAATGTTTCATTGTTTGGGCATATTATAATTTATTTACCAAATACATTTGGATTTTTCTAAGCATTTACTATTTTAAACAAGCTGAAGTTTGTACATATGTATGTATGTATGTCATTTCACACACACACGGAAAAGTGTGCAGAGTCTATATGATAAATTCTCCAAGCAGATTGATGCACCTGTTATTTTGATGTATATTACCAAATTGCCCTCTGTAGGGACTGTAGCATCAGATGTTATTAACACTAATATTGATATTTGGAACACCATTTAAAAAAGAATGTTTGCTCTGTTTTTATTTTCTTTGCCCAGTTATCTGAATTTTGGTAAGAGAATTAAGGTTGTTCTAGATCATTGGTTTCCACTATGGGCCAAAGACTCTCAAGGGGTTCCCAGATTCACATGCTAAATGAACATCAACTATATAAAAAATAATGTCTCACACGTTTACTCTATATTTCAAATGTACATAGGTGAGATTGTGTTTAATAAAATACCAGCTTGTTTAGTAGTGTTACTAAATTCTTGGTTCAGTTAGTAGCAGCTCAGCGTCTTATCAGTGGTTCCCTTGTTTTAGATGACCTTGTACTTTGCCAGCATGTCAGCTTTGTTTTGTGTCCCATCAGTTTTTTCAAAGTAGCTTAGACTGGAGGTTTAGGAGTACAGAACCAAAAGACTGCATATACAATGAGTATCTATTGAATATTTTATAATAAAAATAATATTTTTCTTATAGATATTCCTTTAAGGACCAGCCTGCCACCACCATTCAGAAATTATAAATATGGTAATCAATTTTTCTTATCCTTTTAAAACATATATTAATGGAGCATCACATTAGTTTTACATTGATATGAATTTAAATTTGGTTTTCAAAGACGAGTTTACTCTCTGTAAGTAAAAACCAATATGGAAGTTTATTTAAAAATACAGGAATTCTGGTAGTATGATGTTAAAGTAAATTGTGATCATGCAGGGAAGTGGCCCATTTGTGAGGAATAGCATGTTTGGCAAACTATGTCTAAAATTAATTTCTTTGCTGGGTAATCAGAAAAGGAGAAATAATTAAAGACCAGGAATTAAAAGAAGAGATTTAAGATTTTAAATGCCAGTAACTTGAGCATGTTATATAGTCATTTTTATGTTGCAATAACTAATTTTAAAGTGTAGTAATAAGGCAGTAAGCTGGGCTTCACTGTTTGTTATAAAGATGGTACACTTAGTTATTAACCTTCAGCATAGTGATACTCACCACACCGAGACTTCTCTTGAGAATTATGAGACACCTAATAAATATTTCTGTTAATTGGTGCAGACATTTTAAAGTATAAATATTTTATTACCTTAGATCATTTTTTAGAGTAGCTTTTAATTCTGTTCCCATTTGGTAGAGCAACTTATGACCTAAAATTCTTTGAAATCACAGTCTTCCCCGTGTGTATGCATTTTAATATCCAGAAACTAATTGTGAGGTCACAAGGGGTAGTCAGGCAGAAGCTGAAGGCACTGAGTGGAAAGTACTTTGATTTATCAGACTTAGAGAATTTACATACTAAATATTGAATAAGAGAAAGGAATAGAAAGCATGGTTAAGTAAATACGGAACTTCTCAGTTCTGGCCTTCATGGCTTTCAAAGTGTAACGCCTTGAAATATCAACTGAAGCTTGAATCAGCCTGCAGACACCATTTCATTAGAGTAACTATATATGACTTCCCTCTTTTGTATATTCAAATTTGTGTTTCGTGTAAGTTATTTTGAAAGATAAGTTTTAGATAATGAAAGCATCAGAATATCTGACTGCCAGTCATCATGGTAGATAATGTCCCTTTTATATGATTTTACCGTATTAACTTCCTTTCGCCCTAGTATTCCTGTACAATTCAGAGGAATTGGCAGAAAAACCGAATACTCTCATCTGTGGAGAAACGAGAGAAGTATTGGGATTTAGATAGACTTCAGGTGATTCTGTCCGAGTTTGGCTCGTCAACAGTCTGCTGCTTTGTGTTCAACAAGGAAGGCCAAAGTGTTATTTTCTCATCTGCCACTGTCCTCCAGCACTGCTACATGCCCTGTGGGAACAGAACCCTTTTGAGTGTTGGCTAGTGGAAAGGGCACAGAGGTGAATTTCAGTTTGGTTAGTTGCTGTTGCCGTGCCCTTGGACAAAGGATTGGTTCTCTCAGCCAGGTCAGGCTAGGCCACTGAGAGTCTAAGATTTCCCAGAGCCCTTCATTCATTTATAAATGTATTCCTCCCGTTTAACTGGCATCTACACGTATTATGATTTACCTTGACCAGACTGTGGGTTCCTATAGCACAGGAGATGTTGCCTTTCTTTAAATCCTTATAGCCCAGGCACGTCAGTTGTGCAGTGCGGGGCTGCTGATCCTATTTGTTTTATAAGGCTGTGTGAGATTAAACAATGCACATGCAAACATGCTAAATACTCCACAAATAGCCCCAGTGGCATGGCTCAATGGTTGAGTGTCCACCCATGAACCAAGAGGTCACCGGTTTGATTGCCGGTCAGGGCAGGTTTGATTCCTGGTCAGGGCACATGCCCGGGTTGTGGGCCCAATCCCCAGTAGAGGTTGTGCAGGAGGCAGCCAGTTGATGATGTTTCTCTCTTATTGATGTTTCTATCTCTCTGTCCCTCTCCCTTCTCGCTCTAAAAAATCAATAAAAACATATTTTTAAAAAATACTCCACAAATTAAAACATTATTTTTATTTTTATGAGGTTACTTTCCTAAAGGAATTTGCATTAAGGAGGCAATACCCACAGATATTGTTTATGTTAATAATGAAGTTTTTTTAAAGAAGTAAAAACAAGTGAAGAGATTATTTAACAAAGAAAGGGCCTAGCTTGTCACTTCTCCTTTCTTACTCTCTTCCCAATCCTTACCAATTTCTGTTGGAGAGAAAAATCTTTGAAAATTTCTGTTCAAACCATTTATTTTCTACTAAAAAATGTGACCTTATTGTGGGTTGCAGAACTTATTAGAGCAAGGATATTTCTAATTTAAAAGCTCATTAGCAAAATACACAGAACATGATGAATATTTGGTAAGGTGAAAGCTCCAGTTTTGCAGGTTGATTGTAGCAGACTTTAAGCGAAGTCTTTTTATTCAACAACAACAACAAACCACTATTGGGTTCTCTAACTTGTCTCCAGTAATAAACTGATATTTATCTATATTGAGAAAAAGAGCGTAATAGGTAACTCAATAATAGATCATCCAAAAGCCACATTTGTTTATTTTCTTGTGTACTTTATAAGCTAATTTTTAGCATTTGTGGCATATTTACATTTCTAATGTTCATATTTTACTTAGATTAGATTTCTTTTTATTTCTTAACAATACATAGGATTAGGCTGACCTTGCATTAAGAATTAAAATAGATAATCGAAATTTGACTATTTAAAATAATGGGTAATTCAGAGTGCTAGCTCTTAACTGGATAGGTACTCCTTTTATATTATTAGAACATAGTTAAATCAAGGTCTGTTTTTTAAATAGATGCTTTCATTTCATTTCATTGTTGGAATCCCTCGTTGACTCAAGCAGCATGATAGATAGAAATGAATTTCAGTTTAAGGTTAAGAGTTTATTCAGATATAATAATACATACATGTAATCATAATGCATTAATTAAGTGGTTAAATAAAATGAGTGAAGAATTGGAAAATTTCTGAATTTAAACCTGTGGAATGCTATGCCTATTATATAATTAAGAGCTGATTGTTGGCAGAGTTAGAATTTTACCCAATGCGGAGAAATTACTTATTGGAAAAGCACAATGTAGCCTGACTTTAGGATAAGCAGATTAAGGAGCGAAGGAGTGATTGACTAAAGCAGGTTGGACGGTGGGAGCCTGTGAAATAGCTGGAAACCAGGAGGCAGATGTTGGTATTCTCTGTGCATTAGCAGCCTGTTCAGATTACCAGTGGTCTCTGATGGTGTTTCAGTTCTTGGTGTGGTAATGACTTGTCACTGTGATCATTTGGCCTCCTGTTGCTGTATCCTGAGAGATTAGTAGATATTTTGGAACTGTTTTGTTAATGTCTGTCTTAATTTAAGATAATTTTTTTATATTGTTTGCTAATTTAGCAACTTCAAAACCCAGGATAGAGTAATGTAGTTCACTTGTCTTCTGTTCTAAGGAAATGTGCTGAGCTGACTTCAGGTTATGGCATGAATGCCATTACAGTGATCTTTAATGTTAATGATATGCAAAAGTAATTTTTCTTTTACTGTATAGTAGGTTTTTAAGAGAACCTAGTCATAAGATAAGAACTTAAATTTCTTAATTTCATAGCCACCTCTCCCTCATGTCTCTTTAGTAATTTGAAATGAAGTTTTAGAATACTCTTTGTAAAAAGACAACTTGTTTTTTTCTTTCAGATAAATTAAAGATTATTCATCAGGCACATAAATCAAAGGTACGTTTCCTATGTACAGTACCTAGTACATAGCAAGTAATCAGTGTTGGTTGACTTAGTGAATAAATGAATGAAGACATATACTTCTAAAATACTTTCATCATAATAGCACTTTTTATTTTGTAAATTCCCTTTCTTCAGCTTTACTTCTCCATTAAAGAAAAAAAAAATTCCAAGTCATGTCCCTGTTCATGGTAGATCCTTTAAATTGTGTTCATTTTTTAAAAAGGATGCATGTTATATATCAAGCAAATATTTAACATAATCAAGTAAATATTTAACGTAAGTATAAAACTTTGTAAATTCAGGTTACATATAAAGGAAGCCACTTATTATCTGGCAAACCAATCTCTTTGATTTTTTCAATCCTGTAAGGGAAGAAAGGAGCCAAAAGCAGATAAAAATAATCTGCTTTTTCTGACTTGACTCTCTCGCTGTGTAAGAAAGGGCCCAGGACTGTGGCTCTGGGGAGCAAACCTGCAATCCCAACATTGTCTTACCTATCCCAAACAGAACTGCTTATTTATATTGTTGTTGTGGGTTTACATTTCTGTTTCATTACTTTTTTAGAGTAATTTTTTATGAAGCTGCAGTCAAAGGTTTGCATCTTCTACACACAGACTAGAGTGATCCTTTTTGTTGAGTCTCAATGAACCTACTCTGCTATACAAACTGCTCAAGGACCAGGGAGCGTGTCTTCTTTGTAGCTCCTGTACCTAGCACAGTGTCTCATTCAGAGGCATTTTCCGTAGCAATTTGAATGAAGTATTTACTTATGAATTCATCTCATTCCCTTCTCTGGTCATAGATGCCCTACATAAACTCACTCAGCTTTCAAATAAATGTATACCACAGAGTATAAAGAAAATGGCATAAGGGTATGTATGTGGACTATGAATTAATAACTTAAATTTTTTTTCCTGTAGTTTAAAACAAGATATTTATTCTCTTATGGTTTTGGAGGCCAGAAGTCTGAAATCAGTTTCACTGGGCTACACTCAAGGCAATGGCAGGGCTGGTTCTCTCCAGTAACTTTGTTTGATTGCATATAGAAATTTAACGGTGTCCATTGTCAGATGCTTTAAAACTTAGTGCTCACATGTCTAGGGCTATGGTTTGGAATCTGCACTTTGTATGGCTGCTAGAATTTCTCTTCACTGCATCTCCATCCATTTTCTCCTCTCTGGGCCTGAATCTTACACCAAATGGAGCTCCGAAGATCTGTGCTGTAGCACTGTCTCCCTAGTGCCTCCCACTGTGTGCTCACTTAGTAGGTTCTCACTGTCCGTTCACTTCTCCCTTTACAATAATGGGAGTAGAATGCGACGGGTTATTGCTGTGACCTGAAGTAACAATTCCGTGTCTTTGAGAACTCTTCCCACAGATGAAGCCCAGAAGGACTGCTAAAGTGGAGCTTTTCTCTCTTTCTAGACAAATGAGCTTGTGCTGAGTTTGGAAGATGACGACAGCCTCCTGTTGAAAGAAGACCACACTCTGAAAGCAGCTGGAATTGGTGAGCAAGGGCGTGTGCAGTGCTAGCAGGAGTCCCAGCCTGTGTGGTGATGCTGGGCTGGTTATATTTGGATAACTCAATGCAAAGTAAATGCTACCCTTGGTGCTCTTGACACTGCCTGATAATTATTCAGAGAGGAAGGCGAGAATGATGTACATTCAGATCATTTCATTGAGGGCAGTGGATATCTGCTCTCTAAATGTTCCAAATGCAAATAGTTCTTTTCAGAAGGTGTGCTCAGAATTCTGCTGAGAGTTATTTTAAGTGATTGACAGGTTATTACTCAATAACCTGCTTACTCTTCTGAGCCTCATTTGAATGGACTGTTTGAGAGAAATGGACCTGGTAGAATTAATGTGGATTAATAAAGCGAGATGTTATTTGTAGAACATGCAGCATGGTTTCCAATAGTTGTCCACATCACTCAGGACCAACGAAGTCATGGAATCTCAAATAGCAGCCCAAGGAGTGCAGTTGAAAAATTGCCCAGTTTAGCCTTTCAGCCTGGAAAAGGCAGGCAGTTCTAATTTAAAGACATGCTGTTACGTATTCTGTGGCCATTAGGTGTCACTCTAATTCTACTTATATGTACACCTGAAGATTATCTGGCAGGAGGAGTGAAGATTGTAAGAGAGCTGGGAGCAGTTGAAGGCATGATGCCTCTGACACACCCTTGTGTCGGGGACTAATGAAACAGCACGAGTCACACTGTGCAGTTATTTACATGCACTGGTTGTGGAGCACGCTCAGTAAGGTCCATGTTAGGAAGCCTTACAATTTTTTGACAGGTGTTTTGTTGAGTTACTTTAGTCATAAATGTCAAGAATTCACTTTTGAGTGATACATGTGGCTAAAGTAAGTTCTGAACATATTTTCCAATTTTAATAGGATTTTTAAATAACATGTTATGAAATATTACATTTGTTTTCTGTGTTTGTCTACGCTATTTGCTAGATTAGTTTCTTTTCATATTATAATACATAAAATTGACCATGTTATTATACATAAGATTGATTGCTATTATTTGAAAGTACTTTTTATTTTGGCATCTGTTTCTTTAAATGCTATTATGTTATTATATCAGGTGGCACCTGTGTTATTGAGGCACATGGCCACTAGCAGCTAGACCTGCATAGCTCTAATGAATATAACAGACTGGTGTTGATATAGGAATTGACAGGTCTGTGGAAAAGACTGGAAAATCTAAAAACAAACTAAAAAAGTAAGATTTCACAATTTGATTAGTTCTTGACATCTCAAATAAGGGGGAAAGAATGAATTAGCCAGAAAATGATGTTGGGCTCATTGCTAAAGCATTTGGGGAAAATAAAATTTAAATTTTTATCACAGTCTTTATTGCAAAATAAATTCTAGATGGATTAAGTGTTGTAATGTAAAATTAAAAAAACAAAACAAAATGTAGCTCACTAGTTTTATAATCTTGGGGAGGAAAAGAACTAAGTGCGACCATGAAGGCAGAGCCTTAAGGTGGGAAGCATTGACCTGTGAACCAAGAGGTGATGGTTTGATTCCTGGTCAGGGCACATGCCCGGGTTGCGGGCTTGATCCCCCCAGCAGGGGGCGTGCAGGAGGCAGCCCATCAGTGATTCTCTCTCATTATTGATGTTATCCCTCTCCTTCTCCCTTCCTCTCTCTGAACTCAATAAAAGCATATTAAATATATATACATATAAACAGAGTTAAAGGAGAAGCAATAACTATGAAAACGTATTTGCATCATGTATGACAAATAAAATGTCACTAGCCTGACTTTATAAGAAGCTCCTATAATTAATATGAAAAAGATAAATAAGAAATTCTACTATAGAAGAGATGGCTAACATATGAAAAATAGTTCAGCCTTCTTAGCCATGAGAGAAATGCACGTGAAAATAGATGCTGTTGTATGTTGTGTACTAGCCTAGTGGTTAGGAATTAGAGCCTGGAGTCAGGGTACTTGGGTTCACAACCTGCTCTGCCACCCAGTTGCCTGGGTGACCTTGGGCCAGTGGTAATGATAAGCTGAGGAGACATGAAGAAAGTGGAAATGTTGGGAAGTGGATACTCTTCTGAACTGTTCGGAGTCCATTACCTGTAACTTTCTGATGGTCAATTTGACCCATAGGACTTTCTTAGACTTCACGTGGTGTCATATCTATCACCAAGCCAACAGGAGCATGCTTCCTCAGCTCCGCGACTCCTGCAAGGCTGTGATATATTTTCAGGGAGGTGGCTGTGCTCTCTCTCACCTTCCCTGTTTGTGAATCACTGGTGTAGAGCTTTATTTATTGACTGGAAATAGAATATATTGTGTGATTCCTTTATTGTTTAAAAATGTACATATTTACATGTCTGTATGTGTATATGGAGAAAAGATAATTTGCTAAAATTACAGAAATGGTTTCTCTGGAAAGTGACATTGCCAAAATAGATTTTTTTCTTTCTTTTCCATATTATCTAGTTGTTCCTGTAATTTAAAATTTTTCTAAAGTTTACATATAAATTACACCTATTACTTATAAAGAATAAAGTCCTAAAGTTGGAGAAAATTGATTTGAATGAAGGCTGTTACTTGCTTTGTGACCTTCTGTAAGCCATTCAGCCTCTCTGAACTTCTATTTCAATTTCTGTAAAACAAAACAGCAGTAATTAACCTATTTCAGAGGGTCGTCCTAGAGATGAGTAAAAGCATATCTACGAAAGCATCTGGAGAAATGCATGCAAAGTCCTCAAAAATACTAATTTTATGTAGGAGCCATTTTGGAGAAGGCAATTGGCAAATGTTTTGAATTTATTAAACTATTGAGTTGTTGGTTTAATAGTCATTAATTTCAGACTTATGTACTGAACCACCTGTAAAGGTGAGAGTCAAGTCCATCTTTTTTGTTTTTTTCGTTTTCAGGCCATGGGCCTTTGATCAGAATAGATCCTTTTCATGAGTTCTCACTAGTTTCAGGGTGGGACAAGAATTCCCACTGCCCTCCTGCCCTGGCCAGCCCGCAGCCCTGATCGGGTGACTTCAGTCACTGCCGGGAGCATTTTCTCTTCTGCACACTCCTCTCTGTCGCCTGGAGCAGTGTTGCTGTGCTGGGAGAGCAGGCCACAGTTATGCAGGGCAGGGAGGTCCCTGGAGCTACAGTGTAAAAGTGATCCTTGAAGTGTGTGATTATCCTAGGGAACTTTCCTCCCTCGGTGCCCGTCTGGTTAGGTTTCTAAGATGTTTAAGAGAAAAAATCCAAGTCCTCACTCTCTCCCGTTTTCTGCTTGATCTTGCTGTGGAGCTGTCACTCTGCTATCACAGCCAGTTGCCATGGGAATAATGCCAATGTAACAAATTTATCATTATGACTTTTCTGCAGAATTCATGAAAGGAAAAAGAGACTGTGAGGGGGAAATTAGGGGAACAAAGTTGTTTGAAGATTTCTTTTCTCACAGAGAAATTCTCCAGTTCCTATTCTGGTCTTTTATCTGCATTGCAGATCCCAGTTGTATGTTCCACCTGACATCAGGGAAGTTTGTGTTTGTGGTCTGGTGCTAAAATACATAAGTGGAAAGGTTTGCTTTGTGGCAAGAAGAAGAAGGCCTCACCTAGGATTGTTACTTACAATTTAAAGAAGTTTACCTTGTTTTTAACAATTGTAGTTTTATGCACCAATTCCCCTAAGTGATAAATTTGCATGTAAGGGGGGTTTTTTTGGTAATATTTTATCTTTCTTTTTGCTACATTCTACAGCTATTACACCTTTTGAATCCTCTCTGGTTTGGTAAAGAAATTGTGTCAGGGAAACTCTTCTAAAGCCGGTTGTGTACTATTGAAAAAGTTTTACAAATACAGTGGACCATGCATGGTGCTGACCTGGGGGAAGAGTTCACGTCAAGCCAGATCCTGTAATAATTCCAAAACTCCTCTGTACTGTGGCTGCATTTTGCCTGTCACTTCTGTCATGTGCCTACAGCCAGAACCCTGTCTTTGTGTCTGGTACCCTTTGGTTATCTCCCAGTGCGGCTAATATTGTAGGTCGCCTTGCCTCCCTCTTCATCAGGATCATGTTCGATCTGTGTTCCAGGTGGCTGTTCTATACCTTAGCATCGTGACAGCCGTAGTCTGGGACCGGGTAGAGGAGGTGGTGGGCCTGGGGAATTCGGGCTTCCAGAGCAGGGGCCAGAGCGAGCCTCCCACAATGATTCTTTTTTTACCCTCCCCCCACCATTGTGGAAATGACAGGCATGGGTCCTGTTTGTCAAAGGTCAGATTTCTTTCACTTCTTGTTTTCTTTACACTGTAGTTTGAACGCTTCTCTGCCAGCCCATCTGAAGCAGACAGTGGGAGCAACTAGGAAATTAAAAGCACAGTAGTTGGGCCGTCTTCGCTGGGTTGCTGACCTCCTTCGGTGAAAACTGTGAAATACAACTCAGCTGCCAGCACAGTTGAATGATTTGTGGATTAGGATTGTATGAAACTTGGAAGGATAGGATATTTTCCTGGAGCAGGAGAGAGGGTGAACTTTGTCCTTTGGGTCTCAAATTGCTGTAGAAACCACACCTAGCTCTTCCTGTATTTTTGTGTGTGCCAGTAATCTGCAATTATTATCACATTACAGCCTGCCCTGATCATTCATTATCTGGACCACAAAGTCAGTGTCCATGTGTCCGTTTCTCTTAGACAGCAGTGGCTGCACCTCCCCCGGACTGGCATGAGGCTCCGACTAGAAACTAAGCAGTGAACCCTCCTCACTAGGCCAGTTCGTTGAGATGTTATTTGTGTTTGAGTACATTGCATTTCATTTTCCTTGAGATTTTACATTTAAAATTGTTTTTTCTTATATTCTTTTATATAAAGTCATCATTATTACTTTCCTGTTAAAGGGGTATATGTGTGTGTGTGTGTGTGTGTGTGCGTGTGAGATCTGTTTGGAAACATAAAATTACTGATTTTATTGCCAAAGTTTGAATGTTCTGGCCTGTGTTCATATCATTAAAATTGAAAATCATTATTAAAATGCTCCACACATGTATTTGGAGGACTCTTGATGTCATTTGATAGTAAGACAAAGGGAGGAACTGGTGGTGTATTTATTGGAATTTAGGTTGCTCGTTCATTTCAGATTCACACACCAAGGCATCTTGTGCCTGAGCTCACTGCCGCCTGCAGCACTTTTAATTTACAGTCAGGTGCCCTAGAGGACTGGGGCACACAGGCTTCCTGAGGGTTCTTCCCGAGCTATTTAAATAGAACCTGGGAAGCAAGAATTTAAGGGATGATGGTGGAAAGGGTGATTATGTAGAGGTCTTGAAAATCCTTCATATTCATTTTTACTTTAATTGGGAACTAAATTTGCATTATAAGCACTTGAAATAATTCTCTCAAACATTCTCAACAGATTACAGATTTTTAAAAACATTGTATTTCTGTTTGAGGACCATATTCCGAAAGTTTAAAATTCATTTTATGTCTTACTTTTGAGTGTTCAGAGTAACCAGCTTTGAATTTGTGTTGTTTTCCAGTTTGTTAAGGGTGAAAATTTTTATCAAACTGATGAATTTGGGTTTAACTGATTTGTCAACCTAGTTATCCTGAAAAAATGCATTCATCTGAAAATAAAATCTTTATCTTAGGTGATCTCATTTTACGCCTGTATTATGAGAGGTGGCATAAATACTTTATATGAATAATGGATTGATCTATAAGTTAATTAGACCCAAGAGAACCTACTGTTGAAACAAAAATGCTTTGTCAGCCCTTTCTGTACATCAGCTTATTCTGAGCCTATCATTACTGTACTGAAGAGCTGCATGATGTATTAGCTTCTCTAAAGGGGTGCAGGTAAATGTCAGCCTCGGGACGTGAATATTGCTGTTACAGTTAGCGTGACTGAGTGCGTGACCTGAGCACTGTGTGAAGTTCTGTATGTAAATAGCACATGGTAGATAAAGTCTTCATTGCAAGTGTGAAGAGCAGGGCACCTTTGCCCATTTTCTATCAGAAGATGATGAGAATCACTTGCAAATGATGTAAGCCTGCTTTTGGGTTTGCTTCCTTCCAAGAGGAAGCCCTGGGAGCTTTTTATATAAAGGATAGATCTCAAGATATCTTACCTTTGAATATTGGATTTTTGAAGCCCCTTTTCAACATTTTACTGATTCCAAGTGTGGAGCCTTTTACCCATTCTTTTAAATGCTTTTTGGGTACGGTTTAACTGCACGTTAACTAAATGCACCATCCTCACTGATTCCCAGTTCCTCTCTGCTGTTCCCTCCCCGCGCCCCTGAGGCTCACTGTGATGAGAGTTTGCAGCCTGACTCAGAGTGAGGATCTGAGACTATGGGTCACTTTATTTTCTTCTTTCAACATTTCTGTATTTGCTGTAATGAACACGGGTAACTTACAATTGAGAAACATTAAATTTCATATCCTTAAAACCAGAAAAAAAATTTTAATGAAATGTTGTGCTCAGTCTTCAATTTCCTTCTTCTGTGACGTATTGGAATGTGGAGCTGAGAGCCATAAAGGAAGTGGTAATCCTTGGCGTCCCTCCTATCTTCCTGTTTACTTGGCTTGGGGAGTTTTACTTGTCTGTTTTTAGAGGATATGTTAATTGACTGATCAGTATTCATTACAAATAATCTTGTCTGTTTTCTTGTCGAGATTCTGAAGGCCCCTTTGCTCTTTCTGTAAAAGCTAAGCAGACTGTATTAACTTCTGGTTTAATTTTAAAAGAATGAATGTGGGACTTGGCGCAACACCTTAAAGAATTGCATGTTTAATAATTGGAAGGCTTTCCATCAGATTTGTCTCCAGTCTGAATTAATAATGTTGCTGACTTATTGTTTTAGAAGACAGAGTCCTTGACCCGCTAGGTTGAAAGAATTGTGACTGCTCTGAACCTCTGTGGGTCCTTTAGCTGTGCCTTATCCCCTGTGAATAATTAGAGGTATTTGAAGGTGTTGAGGTAGAAGCCAATTTGTGTCTTTCACTTTGCATATTGTTGAAGCCTCATGAATTAATCATAAGCAGGCAAAAAAATTAACTTCTTCAGACACATATTTTGATGGGTCATGAGGGAGAATGTAAAGTGATCTGTAAAATATTCTACTGATCCTCTGAGTATTAAATTATTATACCTACAGGCTAATTTTGGAGGAAAAAAGAGTTTTTCCTCCTTCAGTAATTGAGTAGCAAATTTGAAAAAATAAAGGTTTATTATTTTCTAGGACTGTTAAGAGGACTGTAAATGAGCAACTTTATAATTTCCTGAAAACTAGATTCTCGTGTTAATTATTGTTTTAAATTATTTTGTTTATTTTTCTTTTTGCTTTTAAATTACTTGAATTCTAGATTCTTATACAGTAGCTCCAATTTATACTTCTTGTTGATTTAGTGAACTGTGAAACCAAACAAATAACTCATCTTTCTCACTTTGGCATCTAAATCACTAAATCAAAGTAATATGGATTTCCATACTGGTTTAAAATCTAATTTTACATTAACATTATTTCCCATTTCTGGCTTTCTTTCAGCCAATGAAACAGAAATTGCCTTCTTCTGTGAAGACGATTATGAGAACTACAGAGCTCATCCCATCTCCACGTGGTGAAGCCTCCCGGGCTTCCTGTTTTGCATGCCTATGCTAAGCTCTCTATTCCACTTGGGGGTTTTGAAATTGACAAATAAACTTTAAAAAGTAATCCCAGGCTCTGCTCTTTGAGTTAAAATTTGTGGTGCTTTCTCTCTCTGCAGGCTTCATTTTTTGTTGTTGTAAGATAATATATTATTTGTGAGAAAAACTTTTGAGTTATTTATTTATTTTAATTTAATTTTTTTTTCTGGAAAAACTATTTGAAATGGCTTGGGTGGGTCTGGAAGTTGGGTGAGGCGGTCTCAGGGAATCACCATGGTGGGTGAACGGTGTTGAGCCAGGTTGATGGAGCCTCAGATATGACTCCTGCCTGCCTGCTCTGTGGGAGGAGGGCCCAGCAAAGGAACAGTGGCCTCTGCCAGCACTTTTGTCTGGGAGAAAGCTGCCCCCCTCCCCCGCCCCTTCCCAGCCCTTACTGGAAAATTCAGTTCCTCCCTGTATGTCCCTGGAGCCTTTCGAGCCGCTGCCCCAGAGCTGAGCTCAGAGCCAGTGAGTCTGAGTAAGACCGTGCATGGGCTCTTAAGGGGACACCCGGCACCCCAAGCAGCCTCCATCTCCCTCAGCTACAGCCTCTGCTTCCAGGGACTGGAACCCTGGCCCAGGAGCCTGGTATGGGACTGGGACTCCTTGCTCCTCAGTGGGTATCTCCACACCCAAGATATCCCTCCCAACTTAATCACCACACAAGGTTGTGGGACAGCCCATCTCCACATGGCTTCTGTATACCCTTAGTTATGAGGCTTTTGTTCAGCTAGACTTCAGGCAGTTCTCAATGATGTTGTTCTCTAGTTTAGATCTAATTTTGATGTGGTTGTGGGAGGAGGTTCCAGCCTAGAATTTCCAAGTTTGATTTTTTAAAATGAAGAAATAGTTTTTCAGAAATCATCAGGAATATTGGTTCTTTAGAACCAGTAGAATTTGTTTTTCTGAAATTAGGGGTTACTTTGGTGACGTGCGTGTTGAGTTCTTTAAAAATATTCTGAGACTAAGGTAATTCTGTTCATTTGTGTTTTTTCCATAGTTTCTAGTTAGAGCCACTGTTACTGTCTTTGGCTAGCAGAGATGATAAGTCTCCTGTGACTATTGTGCCATCCTTTAGCTCGTGGTGATACATGCCACCTCACATGAAATTGAATTGTGTATATTTTAGGGAGGTTTTCTGATGTAAAAGGATTTCTTCTTTTAATATTTCAGCCTACACAAATAACATTGCTGAGATATTTTTTATGTGAGCTCTGTTTCCTGACTTAAGAAGCAAACTACAATAAAACCAAGCTCATTTATTTGTAGAAAGAAAGTAACAGGATGTTTGTACTTCGTTGAGAACAAGGCTAAGTCATGGGAGACACATTCTTTCAAAATAATACGTCCAGTTCCTAATAATGGCTGAATATCAGGACCTGGGGAGGAGGAGTGTAAAGGGGGCTCCTCGGCCAGCATGCGTCTCATTGGAATTCCTAGAGAGGTTGGGTGGCTCTAGAATTATTCCACGAAACCTTAAAATTGCCATGAGGTCAAATTGTTTTCATGGTGGTAGAGGCTAACTTGAGAAAACCCCTTCCTTTTAAAAGCTCAACATTGAAAGTCTGGTTAACATAATCAGAAGATGCCATCTTTATTGAAAGACTTAGTAGAGCCTATTTCAAAAAGAAATTTTATTTATTTGTTGTTTCAGTCATTAAACAAACCGCTGAATGCACACTTGATCTATGCTTCTGGGGAGCTAAGAAAGAATAGAGTAAGATGCAGATTTGCCTCAGTGAGTGGGGAAAGATATACAAGCAGGTAATTTTAATAGCAGTGAAAACTCTGTGGAACCATTGATGATGGGGTAATTCTGTGTGGGATTAATTTTCATTTTAAAAGAGGTACCAGTTGAGCTTTGTCTTTTTAAAAAATTTATCTTTATTGTTGAAAGTATTACAGATGTCCCTTTTTCCCCTCACCTATTGACCCCCTCCACCCTGCTCCCACCACCTCCCCAGGCCTTCACTGCACTATTGTCTGTGGAGCTTTGTCTTAAAAGGTTGAATAGGAATTTTTGCTTAGTAGGAAATAAAGAAAAGGCCTTCAAGAAGAAGGAACAGCATATGTAAAGGCAAAGCACTGTGAATGAGCTTGGGGCGTTCAGTAGAAAGTACAGATTTCAGTGTACTTGAATGTAAAGCATTTGGAATAAAGCATAAGTGGAGGAGATAAAACCAGTAGGTGAGTTGAGCCTTATAAGTCAGCTAAGGAGTTGGAACTTTGTCTAGTTGGTAGTTGGGAGCCAGTGGAGAGATGTGAACAGGTAAATTACCTGATTAGACTTGTAATTTAGGAAGCAAGCTTTTCGGCATTTTCCAGATGGCAGAAAGACTAGAAGACATTTGTCACAGACCAGTTGAAGACTGGAAGGCCTTGGCCTAGGACCCAACAGAGGAGGAGAGGAGAGGAGACCTTCCTGAGGTAGTGTTAACTTTTGGTCTTGCATTAGTAGCATTGTGTTAGGTATTTTACGTGTATTATTTCATTTAATTTTTACTACAACTCTTCAGTCGTGATAGTATCATACCTATTTACAGAAGAGGAAATTGGGGCCCAGAAAGGTAAAGTATTTTACCGCAGGCAGTGCAATGATGTGCGTTGGGATTGGAAGCAGGTCTGCCTGAAAGTCCTGACCTGGCCTCCCAGTGGAGGAATGAGGTAGAATTGTTTAACTGCAGGAGGGCCGGGCAGGGCAGGTCTGCCGCACAGTCTGGAAATGGGATACTTCGGCAGTGTCTCAGAAAAAGAATTTTGGGGACACACATGCAGGAGGATTTTAAATGATAGTGGCAAGATCTATTAGAGTGAAAAGAGAGAGCACCCTCGGAGAGGCAGAGAGTGGGCAGGCTATAGCGGTGGCCGCCCCGCTGAGCCTCCGCGTGTTTTCTTGAGTTGGGAAAAGCGCAGGCTTTCTTTCGCACTGTCCAGCTCTGTCCTGGCTTTTCCTGCGGGCCGTGCCTGTGCCCTCCATCACCCAGTTCCTTTCCTGGATCTTCTAGGGTGTCCTGCCCTCGTCCTATCCGATGGCTTTCCCAGATTTTCCCAGGCTAGTCCCCTCCCCTTTATGATCACCGCTGTGGCTCCTGCTGCGCATGCCCCATGGTACTGCTTCATCATTTGGCTTCTACTGCACATGCTCAGTGAAAGGAATTTCCCTTCCTGTTAACCCCACCCCCAGTTAATCTGGCGGAACAGTGCTGGTTGCTCCTTGGGGTGACTGAAAAGTGTCTTTCCTGCCTCCTCAGATGCCCCGAGTAACCTTGAGACTGGTCTTTCCTAGCCAATCGGCTTAGTCTGTGTCTGGTTCTGTTTGCCCCCTTCCTTTGGTTAATATCTAACTAGCTGCCTCCTGTGACAGGATGGCCAGTAGACTCTTTGGGACTTGTCGAGTGACGGGGTGTGGAAGGGGGAAGGAGAAGGAGTGTGGAGACTTGAGTGGTTCTTGCTGGAGTAAGTGACTGGATTGATGGTGAGAGCATTAACCCAAACAGTGAATTTAGGAAGTAGAAGAACAGGTCAGAGCATATTCTACCTGTTCATTTTTGTCTTTTTAAAATTTTTATTTTCTTTTTTCCCCCCATTTGGCCATTTTATAAACATTCAGTTTACACACAAGTTTTTATGGGATATATCCTAAGAAACCCAAAACATCAATCAGAAAGAATATATGCACCCCTATGTTCATAGAAGCACACTTTACAATAGGTAAGATCTGGAAATAGCCCAAGTGCCCACCAGTAGATGAGTGGATAAAAAAGCTGTGGGATGTTCACACCGTGGAATACTAAGCAGCTGTAAAAAAGAAGGGTCTGCCCTAGCCGGTTTGGCTCAGTGGTTAGAGCCTTGGCCTGCAGATCCGGGTTCGATTCCTTCCGAGGGCATATACCTCGGTTGTAGGCTCAACCCCTGGCCCAGCTTGGCACATGAGCGGGAGGCAACCAATCGATGTGTCTCCCCCTTCCACTCTCTCTGAAGAAAGAAGGATGCCTTACCCTTTGGGACAGCATGGAAGGACCTGGAGTGTATTAGGCTAAATGAAATAAGCCAGTCAGAGACAGACAAGTACTACATGATCTCACTCATATATGGAATCTAATGAACAAAATAAACCGACAAACAAAATAGGCCTGGAAGCATGGAACAGACAGATGTCAGAGGGAAAGTGTGTGTGTGGGGGGGCAGGGGCGGGAAGAGATTAACCAAAGAATTTTTATGCAGATATGCATATCCCATGGACACAGACAAACGATAGTGTGGGGAAGGCCTGGGGTGGAGTAGGAACCAGGTGGAGGGGACCAATGGGGGAAAAATGGGGGACATCTGTAATACTCTAATTAAAAAAAGAAAGGAAAATTAAGCATATCTTGTATATTTCATTTTCTGAACTATGCAAAAATATGTACATGTAATCCTTTATTTCGGTGTGTATTTTCCTTATTAGAAAGTTATATACAGGCTTTTTTTTACTTATAAACATGATGTAAAAATCAAACATGGAAATATATTATGACTATAAAGGGCTTCCTTTTACCAGAAATGGAATATTGGTTCAAACCTATAGAAAACCTATTGATTTAATTCACAAAATCTATAGTTAAAGAAGAAATTATCTCAATAGATGCATTTGATGACTTGCAATCCCATGAGTGCGTAAAAACAACAGAATGCCCTTCACTTGGTGAATGTTACCTGCATAAAGCTACTTAATGAAGTGTTTAAGCAAACCTATTGGGTGTGACTAGAACAAGGTATTCTCACCAGGACCATTCAGAAATTTTCTTTAGGTCTTATTGTAGTGGACACAATAAGAAAAGAGTGAGAAAAACCCCCATACTGGAAAGGAAGAGATGAACATTTAATTGCTGACAACATGACTGCACAAGAATCAGCTGACAAGTTACGAGAACTAGCGAGACTTCAGGAGTGCGAGAGCCATCACATGTTCACAGACGGAAGCTTTGGTGCAGTAAATACGAAGGATTCGTTTCCAGAATATATGAAGAACTGTTGTAAGTCAATGAGAAAAGGGCAAATGTGCAACAGAAAAATGGACACATTTTATAAAAAGAAATTCATAAAAAGGAAACATGTCTTATAAACGTGAAAAGATGCACATCCTGTTACTCATGGAAATTCAAATTAAAACAATAGGGTATCACTTTCACTTATCAAGTTGGCAAAAAGTAAAGGACTTGGTAATACGTATTGGCAGTGATGTGTGCCTACACTGCCAGTGGGAGTATAAATTCATGTACAGTCACTTAGGCAAGCAATTTGGGGTGGTAACTATTAAAATAACAAATGAGCATCTTCTGACCCAGCAGTTCCACTTTTTAGAACCTGTCCCAAAGAAACCCTCTCATGCCCGCAGAAGGAGGCATTTGTGAGCAAACCCACTACAGGGTTATTTACAATAGAAAAACACTATAAACTACCTACATGATGTTGATAGGAGAGTAGCTAAATAACCGATGGTATATCTATGCTCTGGATTACTACTTAGTTTAAAACAATGAGCCCTGGCCGGGTCGTTCAGTGGTTAGAGCGTTGGCCCTCGGACTGAAGGGTCCCAGGTTCGATTCCAGCCAAGGGCACGGGCCTTGTTTGCAGGCTCCATCCCAGCCCCGGGCACGTGCAGAAGGCAACCAACGGAGGTGACGCGTCAGTGTTTCTGTCTCTCTCTCTCTCTTCCTTCCACTCTCTCTGAAAAGCAATGGAAAAATATTCATGCGTGAGAATTAAAAAAAACGAGAGACATCCATATTATTTATTGATGTCATCTGTTTAAAAAAGCACAAAGTGATCATATATAATGTGTATATGTGTATATGAATATAAACATGTGTATGAATACGTATGGCGTGCACATACGTATACGCCAAAGAATATACACCAAGTCGATAACATCGATTACCTCGGGGAGGGGAGGGGACTGGATTGGGAGGTGTGGGTGGTAAGAGCCTTATGTGTAATATTTAACTTTACAAGGAGGATGTATCAGAGTTGCGAATTAGTAAAAGCTAATAATGTATGGAAATTTAAAGAAGCAGGAAAAAAACCCATCAGGCAATTGCCATTAGCATTTTGGCAATATTCCATCTAGGATATTCTTTCTAGGTATATTTTTCAATGTTTCTGATCTTTTTGGTGAGTTTTAAATTATACAAGTAATATTTGCATATTAACAACCAACTTTAAGGTGAAAAGGTAAAAATTGCCTTCTTCACAGGTCATTCCTTTGCATGGTTTGGTGTTCACACCTTCAGAGTTTTTTCTGTGCATATTTCATTAAACACATATTTCAAAGCATTACCATTTTATGTATGTTAAAACATTATCATTCTTTTAAATACAGTTGAGGAGTCTCATTTTGTTTTGAATGGCCCCTCATTTAGCCCCATCTGTGACACGGAGAGGCTAGTGCCCACCTCACAGAACCTTGGGGAGCCTTGGACCAAGGTTCTGGGCACTTAATGTGCTCATTAAATGTCTTACGATGACTGTTAGGGGCCATGCAGCAGCAGCTGCATGTGAGTCAAGAACCCTGACGCTGTCAGATACTAGGCCACTTGCTCAGGCCTAAAGTCTGATAAATCAAAGAGCAGGTTCCTTCTGGCTTCAAATCCCACGTTCTGCCACTTTGAAAGCAACGGATGTGAGGCCTTTGGAGAAACATGGCAAGAAGGCTGTCAACGAGCCGAGAGACAGCGTCCCATTTCTGTTGGCTGGCACCCCTTCTACATGCATTTTTGCAATTCTCAGTGGAAGAGAACTTACTTTCTCTTCTGGTGACAAAGGGACATGCAGGCACCAGCCCATTAAGTATCCGAGCCTAGTTGGATGTGAGTTTGAGGAGCTTTTTGCCACAGCAAAGGTGTTTGATCTCCCTTCTCCTGTTCCGGACACATGCAGGACGGGTGACGGTGCTTCTGCTGTCTGGGACACCCAGAGAGGTGGCCTGGCCTGGCCCCCTTGGGAAATTGTTGCCGATTGCTAAGGGGGGAAGGCAGGGAAGAGCAAAGCTTTCCCGGTTCCTGCGTGGGAAGGGGGAGGGGGCCTGAGCTCTCCGGACCACACACACCTCATGGGCAGAGAAGCCCCAGCGTGACTGTGTCTGAGGATCCAGGCTCTTACTATCTTTTTTCCATTGTGTGTGTGAGCACGTGTGTTGGAGGAGGGGCTCTGATTGTCCGTTACTGACACTTTCCTTTCATTTTACTCTTAAAAAACTCTCATGACTAATCAGATTAGCAAAGATAATTGGAGTAAGGGGAATAATTACTTAATTGTTTGAGGGTAGTATTTTTAACTCTGCTATCAGATGGTGGGTCTTGGGCCTCTGCAGGCTGGGAGAGTACCCATCTCCCATGCTGAGCCCTTGGCATAAAACTCATTGTCACTCTTGGCCTTTCACTGGGCACTGCCAGCATTTATGGGAGGTGAGGATGGGGGGTCGGGGGGAGAGCAGAGCGCAGCTTCTATCATTTCATATTTCATTTCATTTCATTTCATTTCATTTCATTTCATTTCATTTCATTATTTCATTTCATCAAAGGAGCTATATTTATTCTCTGGATCAGACCTGAGACCACTCCCCTATCCCCAGTGTACACTTCGGCTTATAATACTAATGTTGACTTAGGATAATGGCCTTTGGAGACTCGTTTTTTAATTGTTAGTCAGGGAGACGCTCATCTAATGTGTAATGATTTAAAATGAACATACAGGATATGTGTCCTGCTGCTCTACGCTGTGGCTGTCAGAGAGCAGTGACCCTGCTCCGTCTGTGCTTCTGCCCCGGCACCTGAGTGTTCAGTACGTGCTGTCAGCAAAGGCAGCGAGGCGTAAGACGGGGGAAATCCATTCCAGGTCCCAGGCAGTGTCATACAGCGACTGAGGTAAGGGAAGGCAGGCTGTTTGGGGGGTGCTGACTTGGAGACTCAAGCTTTTTGTTTCAGCCGCATTCCTGGGAAGTCCAAGACCCCGGGGAAGTGCCTCCAGCAGTAACGATATTCTTGTGGTCAATCAAAGCAGCAACGGGAGTTCCCTGAGCCACAGCAGGACCAGGCACGTGGGAGGACCAGGATCCTGAGGGCTGCTTCCTCCCACTCCTCACTCGGTGGGAAAGGGAGCCAGAAAGATCAGGAGCTGTCCTCTTCAGCCCTTTAGTGTTAAATTCTGTTAAGCAAAACCCCCAAATCGCATTTGATTTCCTGGTCATTGCCCCTCCCTCCTCCCGTAATGCCCAGCTTTGCGCCTCCCCATGTGCTTCTTGCAGAGACTGGCAGGCCCTGTGCCCCCCCCCCCCCCCAGGCTCACCGCTGCCCTCTCCAACGCCGCTCTCGTCCTAGTTCCGTGTGGCCAAGCCTCCCAGCACCGTGGGGCGCCTCGAGTCAGCGACCAGCTCATTCTTATCATCGATCCTGTCTCAGCCACCTGCCCCCACAGTCACAGTCAGCCACCCCCGTGGCCCGTAGCCACACCCTAGTCCACGGCATCATCTCCACACCGTGCCTCGGTTCTCCACCTGTCGCGCGTCCCCATTCCCCCCTCTGCGGCCCCCGGGCAGCTCCTCAGCCTCGCCAGGCCTGCAGGGCGCGGCCTCCCATCTCTCACCGCCCTCCCTCTACCCTGGCTGAGGCTCCGGTGCTCCTGGAGCCTCTGTCCAGACCCCCCCCCCCCAGGCTTAATTCCACGCGGCCTTCTGCACACTGCCCTGGGGCGGCCGCGTGAGAACCTGGCCGGAGGAAGACAAGCGGCTAACCGAGCTTTAGGTCCCCCCTGCCCGTTCCTGTGGCTCCGATCCCAGGCCGCCCTGCGGGTCCACATGCCCCCGGCTCCTGACTCTCCAGGCTCTCCTGGGCCCTCAGCCCTGACACCCCCTCTCCTCACTGGGCCCTCACCCCTGACACCCCCCCCTCTCCTCACTGGGCCCTCACCCCTGACACCCCCTCTCCTCACTCGGTCCTCAGCCCTGACACCCCCCCTCCTCACTGGGCCCTCAACCCTGACACCCCCCCTCCTCACTCAGCCCTCAGCCCTGACACCCCCCCTCCTCACTCAGCCCTCAGCCCTGACACCCCCCTCTCCTCACTGGGCCCTCACCCCTGACACCCCCCCTCCTCACTGGGCCCTCACCCCTGACACCCCCCTCTCCTCACTGGGCCCTCACCCCTGACACCCCCCTCTCCTCACTGGGCCCTCACCCCTGACACCCCCCCTCCTCACTGGGCCCTCACCCCTGACACCCCCCTCTCCTCACTGGGCCCTCACCCCTGACACCCCCCCTCCTCACTGGGCCCTCACCCCTGACACCCCCCCTCCTCACTGGGCCCTCACCCCTGACACCCCCCTCTCCTCACTGGGCCCTCACCCCTGACACCCCCCTCTCCTCACTGGGCCCTCACCCCTGACACCCCCTTCTCCTCACTGGGCCCTCACCCCTGACACCCCCCCTCCTCACTGGGCCCTCACCCCTGACACCCCCCTCTCCTCACTGGGCCCTCACCCCTGACACCCCCCCTCCTCACTGGGCCCTCACCCCTGACACCCCCTTCTCCTCACTGGGCCCTCACCCCTGACACCCCCTTCTCCTCACTGGGCCCTCACCCCTGACACCCCCCCTCCTCACTGGGCCCTCACCCCTGACACCCCCTTCTCCTCACTGGGCCCTCACCCCTGACACCCCCCCCTCTCCTCACTGGGCCCTCACCCCTGACACCCCCCCTCCTCACTGGGCCCTCACCCCTGACACCCCCCCTCCTCACTGGGCCCTCACCCCTGACACCCCCCCTCCTCACTGGGCCCTCACCCCTGACACCCCCCTCTCCTCACTGGGCCCTCACCCCTGACACCCCCTTCTCCTCACTGGGCCCTCACCCCTGACACCCCCCCTCCTCACTGGGCCCTCACCCCTGACACCCCCCTCCTCACTGGGCCCTCAGCCCTGACACCCCCCCTCCTTCTCACTCGGCCCTCACCCCTGACACCCCCTCTCCTCACTCAGCCCTCAGCCCTGACACCCCCCCTCCTTCTCACTCGGCCCTCACCCCTGACACCCCCTCTCCTCACTCAGCCCTCAGCCCTGACACCCCCCTCCTTCTCACTCGGCCCTCACCCCTGACACCCCCCTCCTTCTCACTCGGCCCTCAACCCTGACACCCCCTCCTTCTCACTGGGCCCTCACCCCTGACACCCCCTCTCCTCACTGGGCCCTCAACCCTGACACCCCCTCTCCTCACTGGGCCCTCACCCCTGACACCCCCCTCCTTCTCACTCGGCCCTCAACCCTGACACCCCCCCCTCTCCTCACTCGGCCCTCACCCCTGACACCCCCTCCTTCTCACTCGGCCCTCACCCCTGACACCCCCTCCTTCTCACTCGGCCCTCACCCCTGACACCCCCCTCCTTCTCACTCGGCCCTCACCCCTGACACCCCCCTCCTTCTCACTCGGCCCTCACCCCTGACACCCCCCTCCTTCTCACTCGGCCCTCACCCCTGACACCCCCCCCTCCTTCTCACTCGGCCCTCACCCCTGACACCCCCCTCCTTCTCACTCGGCCCTCACCCCTGACACCCCCTCCTTCTCACTCGGCCCTCACCCCTGACACCCCCCCCCTCCTTCTCACTCGGCCCTCACCCCTGACACCCCCCCCCTCTCCTCACTCGGCCCTCACCCCTGACACCCCCTCCTTCTCACTCGGAGCCGCCACCCTTGCTTCCTGTTCCGCTGAGAAACTAGGGGCCCCCAGGAGACGCCTTGTTCACGCTCCGCCGCCGGCCCCTCCTTGCGATGGTGGCCCAGTGCCCCCTTCTAAGTCTGCTGGAGCACCCCCCTGCCTTGGAGGACTCAGGAGCTCCTCTCTCCCCTGCATCATTACGTCTCCCCCTCCACCGGATCGTCCCCACCAACGTGCAAACACGCCACAATGTCTCCCTTCTGGATCCTTCCACAACAGTTGTCTCATTTCCCTTTACAGAAAAATTCCTTCACAGAGTTATCCACACACTCTGTTTTCCACTTTCTCTCCTCTCTTTCTCTTGAACTCTCCAGGGGGCATCTGTCCCCATCACTCTACTGAAATAACTTTCTTTGGTCAGGGTCACCCGTGGCTCCCCTGTTGCCAAAGGAATATCATTCTCTGTCTTCAAGTTACTTATCCATCAGAGGCATTTGGTGCAGAGAACCAGCTGACACCTTTCTGCAAACATTTTCTTTAAGATTTTTATTTTTATTTATTTATTTTTAAAAATATATCTATTGATTTCAGAGAGAGGAAGGGAGAGGGGGAGAGAGAGAGAAACATCAATGATGAAAGTGATTGATCGGCTGCCTCCTGCACGCCCCCTGCTGGGGATCGAGCCCGAAACCCTGGCACGTGCCCTGACTGGGAATCGAACCACGATCTCCTGGATCGTAGATTGATGATTAACCACTGAGCCACACTGGATAGGCATGATTTTTAATTGATTTTTAGAGAGAGAGGAGGGGAAAGGTGGAGAGAGAGAAACATCGATGTGAGGGGGAAACATCGATCGGCTGCCTCCTGCACGCCCCCTGCCAGGTAAGGAGCCTGCAGCCCAGGCATGCACCCAGACCAGGAATGGAACCAGTAACCTTTCAGTGCTTTGGATGGTGCCCAACCAGCAGAGCCACACTGCCCATGGTGCAAACATTTTCTTCATCTGCCTTCCTTTGCTCCACTTGTCCTCACATTCCTTTGCTGGCCCTTCATCTCCTTTACCTTTCAACGTTGGGTCCGCCAGGGCTCAGCCCGCTGCCTTCTCTAATGACATTTACTCCCTTGATGATGTCATGCATTCTGCAGCTTTTTTATTTTTTATTATAAAATATGTCTTTATTGATTTCAGAGAGAGGAAGGGAGTGGGAGAGAAAGAGAGAGAAACATCGATGATGAGAGAGTCATTGGTGGGCTGCCTCCTGCATGCCCCCTGCTGGGGATGGAGCCCCCAACCCGGGCACGTGCCCTGACCGGGAATGGAACCTCAATCTCCTGGATCCTAGGTCAATGCTCAACCGCTGAGCCACGCCAGCCAGGCTGCAACTTTATTTATTTTTTTTACCTTAAACAACAGACATTTATTTCTCACAGTTCTGGAGCCTGGGAAATCCAAGACCAAAGTGCCAGTTTCTCGGTGAGGGCTCTTTTTCTGGCTCACATGGGAGGGGAGGGGGAGAAATAGCTTAAAAAAATGATATATGTTTGAGGTGAACAGCTCTACAGCACATCATCTGTGCACTGTATTTGTGTTTTCACGACCCCAAGTCAAGTCTCCTTCCATCACCATTTATTCCCCACTGTACCCTCTTCCACCCCCACTCCCCTTTTCCTCTGGTCATCACCGTACTCTTGTCTGTGTCTGTGAGTTTTTGCTTTTTGCTTCATCCCTTCACCTTTTTCACCCAGCCCCACGACCCCCTCCCCTTGCATTTTATAAATCCAAGTAACAACTAGATGCTAAACACTCCCAATTTTACACCCAGCCCAGGTCTCTCCCATGAGACACACACGCGTTCCTCTATCTGGCTACTCTACATCTTCATTAAGGTGGCTCATAGGTATCAACTAATAGATATCTCAGACTTTCACATGTCAGACACTGAACTTCTGAGCTTTCTCGTCAAGCCTGGCCCTCCTTAGACTTCTCCATCAAAGGAAAGGACTCTAGTTACCCATTTGTTCAGGCCCAAAACCTTGGAGTCATTTCTCTTTTTCCTCATATACCCAACATCCAGTCCATCAGTCAGTTGTTTGCTCCATCTTCAAAGTATATCCAGCGTGTCCAGCCTCACCTAACCTTTTCCACTACAGCCAACGGGTCCAAGGCCCTGCCATCCCTCACCTTGGAATGGGGCTCCTGCTCCCAGCCCTGCCCCACTGCAGTTCGCTACCAGCAGTCAGAGTGATGCTTCTGGAACATAAGTCAGATCCGGTCGTGCTTAAAACCTTCAGTCAGAGAGAAAGCCAGCTTGCTGTTGAGGCTTAGTTACCAGGTCCTGCATGACCAGTCCCTGCACCTCTGTGGCCTCACCTAGCACCTCCCTCCCTCTGCAACAGCCACCTTGGCCTTGGTCCTGTTCCTGGTGCATATCAGCATACTCACACCTCAGGGCCTTTACCTTTGCTCTTCCCTCTGCTGAATGCCTTTCTCCCAGTTATTTCTGTGGGTTGGCCCATCATTCTATCAGGTGTCTGCTCAAGTGCCATTAATGAAGACTTTCCTGCTCATCCTATATAAAATAGCAGACGCCTGCCCCTGCCGCACTCTCTGTTCCTCTAACTCTACTTTTTAAAAAAATCCTTTTGTGGTCTGTCTCCTGCCATTAGAGTGTCCCCAGTATATAGAACTGTGCCTGGCACTTAATGGGCCAGCATAACTATGAATGACTTTAAGATTGTATTTTAATTTTAAAGCAAAACTTTACAGATTCTTGAAGCTCATCTCATAGCAATCTAGACTCATGTGGATTGGACAAATTCGAGAAGCTTCTTTCCTTGAAACGGTCACCCAGATTTGAACGCTGATGTAGACTGGGCTCTGGAGTCATTGGTTAGCAGTCCTGAATGAATATGTGTTTCAAAGGAATTGAGGAAATGAGATTAAGAATCTTGTTAACAGTTTGTTTTTATTGGTCTGAATTCGGTGGCCGCCGCACCTGCACATGCACGCAGCTGGCAGTTCTCTGTGCCTGGGGCCATCCTGTGCCTCTGCCACCGCTTTCCTAGCAGCTGGAAAAAGCGCCGCAGTGGGGCCTCACAACAGGCAAGGCAGGGTCCTGGGCTGTCATTTGTCCTGTTCGAACGGTCCCTGGAAAGCTGAGTAGAAAACTGAACAGTGGCTTCTCCAACTGTACAAATTACAGCAGGAACCCCCCACTCCCCCTTAGCCTTCAAACAAAGTTGCTTGTTTTAAAAGGGACCTAGAAGTGAACTTGTGGTGACATTTAAAATTGTACAAATAGAAAGAGGCAGATGGCGCATTTTCGCATGTGTTGGAATTAGTCATCTCTCAGTGTTTGCTTTAGGCAAGCGTGATGGGGAGGAATGAGCAGTGGCTGTGAAGTCAGCCGCCCCGGGTTGGAAAACCGCAGGCACTGTCACCAGCCCAGAGGTGTGACCTTGGGCAGGCCACCCAGCCTCTCCAGGCCTCAGTTTCTTCTCCTGTTAAGCGGGTATAACACTGATCTCACAGAATTGCTGAGAGTTTGCTGAGATGACCTAGCTCAGTGCCTGGCACATACATACTCTACTTGGGGACAAGTGTCACGTTGCCATTTCATGAAGAAGACTATTCGTCGTGTTACAGGGAGGGACAGTTTAGTCACAGAATGAGGATTTTCCCCCACATCAAACGTTGGCCGGAGCCAGGCCTGTCCCACATTCAGGCGTTCCTGGCTGCTGGTCTGGTCTCTGTCCTCAGCCTGTCAGTTTCAACAACATAGCCCCCGGATGTTCTTGGGACCGAGGGACGAACCCACTTTTTAGTCTCCAAGAACACTTCCCTTCCATTCACTTCCCTGGGGCCTTGCCCTTGGATGCAACTAACCCTTGGCACATTACTGTCAGATGTCCCTTACACATGTCCCCTTTCTCCTGGTTGGATTGTTCCCAGGTAAGACTGAGTTAATTAACAACAGCAGAACAATTTAAACTGCTTTTTGAAAGAATAAAGCCATCCCTTTTTCTATTCTCTGAGCGTAACTTGCTTTAAACGAGAGTAGGGCAGGATGGTAGAATGAATGGACCCAGAGGCTGTTCAAACAGATCCATCTTTGGGAAGAGAAATCTTGCAAAGGCAGGTTTAGCAGTTTGAATTTTCTAGATACCTGCCAGGCTTTTTAAAAAATTGGTGCTGATTAATGCCTGGCCACTAATCTGTAGACCTTGCCCTGTGGTTTTCATCAATATTCATGACTCGGGCCAGGAGTCCAGGCAGCAGGTCGGTGGAGGTTAACCTGCTCTGGACTTGGTCTCGCTGTCTGCTTCCTGCCACCAGGTGTCAGCAGAGGCTGCCTGGCCGCAAAGACATGAGGGCGGGAGCTGAGCCATTTCTCAGTTCTTAGGGTAGGTTCATCCACCCGCCAGGTGGGCCTGCAGTGCTTTGGCTGGAAGTAAAGGCCTTCAGCCTGTAAGGTTCGGAACATTATACTTATGTTCAAAAGTGATCGTGTGGTTGCTGCTGCCTGAAATTTTGATTTATTTCAAAAGTCAATGCCTAGTTATTTCAAAGCCAATATCTAAAACGTCAGTCACTTAGACCTCGATGATACTATTTTTGAAATGGATACCAATGACGTGTCAGCGCCTTGGAAGATGCTCCTGCTCATTCATCGAGAATCATTTTTTTAAAGCTAAGGATTGAAAGGTGGCAAGCGACTTTTATAGATCTTTTGTTGAAGGCTTCCAAGCACGTGGCACTGTGGGTAACTTCCTTGGTCTGGCAGAGGTGAGATGCTTGAACAAATTCCTTCCCAACCAATGATGCGGGCGAACACTCCTTGCTGGGTGGACGCAGGGCCCGAGCTGTGGGAGTGGAGCGGCTCCCCCTCAGGGACGTGGGATTGCTTGACAGGAGCTGGTGCCTCTCTTCCCTTTCAAAGCTGGGTGCTCTCACCCGTGAGTAACTCTCAATAGTTTACAAAAGCCCTGTGTTTGTTTCTAGGTTACTTTATTACTTTATTTATTTATTTATTAATTAAATGTCTCTTTATGGAATTCAGAAAGAGGAAAGGAGAGGGAGAGGGAGAGAGAAACCTCAATGATGAGAGTCACTGATCGGCTGCCTCCTGCGCGCCCCCGGCTGGGGTTCGAACCCGCAACCCGGGCATGTGCCCTGACCGGGAATTGAACTGGGATCTCCGGGATCCTAGGTCGATGCTGAAGCGCTGAGCCACGCCTGGTCGGGCTCTAGATTACTTGAAACATTACATGATGTCCCTTGAAGGCAGCGGGCAGAGTGAGAGACGCGCTGGCCCTGTGCGGAACTGCCGCTCGGGCTCTGTTCACGGCTCGGCTCCTGTCCCGAGGACACAGTGGTGTTAGGAGAGGTTCCCGAGAGGAGGCCTGAGGTTGGGGGATGGGAGGGTCTCTGTACGGCTTTGGGGACTGTGTCGGTGTCTAATTTCAATGCTAGGTCCTGTGAATGCCACTCAGCTTTTTAATGCATGCAGCACAGCTGCTAGAAGCTTCCAGACTAAGATGATGGGGAAAGACTTGGTGAAGTGCAAGATGAACCATGGGAGCTGGAAAGAAGGGGGGCCCCTAAGCAGGCCTGCTGGAAGTAGGAGCTCTTCCACCCCCTCCCAGCTCTCCCTTCTCCAAATTCTTCAGCCCCGGCAGGGGCCTCCCTGGCTCGTGAGCAGGCTCTGGTCCCAGGCCTCCTGTGTGATAGAGATGTGTTGGGACCTGCAGTGCACAGGTCATGGTAACTGCCTTCCTCAGGGCCCCCCGAGTGAGGGGGCAGAGAAGTTTACTGAGACAGGAATGTGCATGGTTCTCTGTATTCCTTTTTTCTTTTATTTCAAAGTAGTTGGGCTCTTTGGTGTCCCAGCTCAGGGGTGCTTGAAGGGTTAAAGCAGAAACAGCTTGCAGACAAATTCTTTCAGTCTGTCCTGGGAGCCTTAGCTGGTCAGGCAGATTCTGCTGATGGCTTGAGGTGGAGGGGAAAGTGGGGATGGCTGGGGGCTCGAGTGATTCCCCAAGGCAGGAGGGGGTGGAGGCCTACGGGCTCTGCCACTGGCAGGTATCTGTGTTCCGGGGGGGGGGGGGGGGGGGCAGCCTGACCTCAGAGGGAAATTTCTAGCCCCGAGCAGCCGAGCATCCCCACTCGGCTTAGGACCTCCCCTTCGCATGGGAGCCACGGGGACCACGGGGACTAAGGTAACAGGCGTCTCTGGGAAAGCCAGTGTGAACTGAAGACTAAAAGTTCCCTGGGGTAACTTGCCCCAGGACCTTTGCATAACCTTGAGGTAGAGGATACAGAGGCTCAGCGACTGAGATTGAATTTCAAGACAAATGGGAGTTTGGAACCAGACTTAAGAAAATAAATAAATATGAAATTTCTTTCACACATGCGTTTGTAATCGCAAATTCATACACATCGTATCAGGTTGGCCCAATCTAATATTGAAGGAAAGGCAAGGTAGCTTCTTGGTTTTAGTTACCAACCGAAAGGATCATTTAATAAAAGTGGCGAACAGAATGAAATTCTACTCCCAAATTATCAAAAGAGCCCACCTCTCTTTTTGGGAGAATTCAAAAAATATGTTTTATCTTTTTCCAAATGAAAAAATACACACAATAGTACTAAAAGACTTCTGCTACAGTTTGTTGACCTAGCTCCTCCGCCTAGTTTCAGGCCCCAGCAGCTATTTTTAAAGTCTGTGGGCGGTTTCTTCTGCCGTCTCTCCCCATATTTCATCCGCTGCGCCCCCGCTGCTTTCCCCGATGTGCCCATTTCCGGGGGAATCTGTTGACTTCCCGTGATGGTGGGAGAGGGTTTAGCTCTTTCACGGTACTTTCGCCTTCCTGCCCTTTTTCTCACACTCTACTTTGACAGGTTTTAGTTAAGTCAGCATTCAGTGTTTACATTGTTATGGTTGTGCCTTTTCTTGGGCATTTAAGAAATATGCTTTTCCCTTTCACTTGTATAGTTGTCCATATACTTAAGCATACTTTTCCCCATCAGATTGGTCATAAGCCTTTAGTTTGGTTTTTCCCAGCTGTTGAAGCTTGTCAGACAGCCTCGGACCTCCCCTCTACCTACTCCTAAGACGTCCACCCTACAAGTGCTACAGTGGGGCTCTCCTTCCTTGCCTTCCTATATTCTTGGTTTCCTGAATCCTTTATCTTTTTTTCTTGTTTCACTCACTTGTGCTGTGGCATAGCCTCCAGCAGTCTCCTGAGAGTGGGTGTCTAGTAGCACATGCCTGAAGTGTTTGAAAATGTCTTTGTTCCCTCAGACACTGTTGGTGGGTACTCAGTTCTAGGTTGGAAACACCTTTGCTCAGAATTTTGAAGGTGTTGTTCCATTGCTTGTTTGCTTACAGGAAGCTGTTGAGAGGGTGAGTCCCATTCTAATTTTTATTTCTTTGTATGTAAATGATTTTTTTTTTCTCTAAAAGCTTTTAAGATACTCTCTTTATCCCAGTGTGTGGAAATCTCACAATTATGTGCTTTGGCCAGGTTGTGTTTTAAGCCTTTGGGCTGGGTATTTGGTGGACCCTTCTACTCTGGAAGCTTGTGTCTTTCAGTTTGGGGAATTTTCTTGTATAGGTTCTTTGGTGATTTCTTTCGTCTCTGTTTCCCTTCTTCTCTCTGGCATTCCTACTCACCAGATCCTGGGCTTCCTGGATTGGTCCTTTGAGTCTTTATCTTTTGTCTTCTTTCTGGGGAATTTACTAAGTTTTATTTTCCAATTTTTCCATTGCTGTTTAAATATTCCTATTACTATATTTTCAAATGTCAGTTTCTAGTTCTTTATTTCTTTTCAACAGTATCTTTTCTTATTCTGTGGGTGGGATATCTCCTCTTCCTAGAAATGTTAGTTTAGTTTTAAATATTTTATTCTGCTTCTCGCCTTGCCTTTGTTTCCTCTGGGTTCTTTTCCCCAGTTTTTCACTTTGGGTTTTTTCTTACATAGTAGAGGTGCTCCTCAAATGTCTACCATTTATATGGAAGCTTGGGGTGCTCCAGAGCTCCTATGAGCACTCCGTGCTTGGGTGGGACCCACTCTTCTTTGATGTTCCAAGTCCCAGAGTCGGGAGAGTAGATTTCCAGTCCCCCCGGGAGTGGCAGAGGCTCCGGGTTCAGAGGCACGAATGCGCCCCTCCTTAGGGATGGCCTTTCCGTCAGCGCTGCCGACGGAGCTCGCTCCCATCGACTCGGGCAATTCCTGCTCCTCTGTCCACTTTCCATCCTCAAAACCGGGGCGAATTCTCTTGTCCCTGATGTCTTCTCTCCTGGTCTCTTTGTCTTCACGGGCTTTATACCTAATTACCCCTTTAGTCTCATTTTAGTGGCCTTTCCAGAGGAGATGATAAAATGAATATGGTGTCTGCTGTGTTCAACTGGAAATCTCCCTCCATCCCTCCCTTCCTTCTAAAAAGTTAAAGTACAATTTACATACAGTAAAATGCAAAGATCTTAAGTTATATGAGTTTTTGACAAATGTATACACTGTATCCCAATCTGTATCTCTACAGAGCATGCCCATCAATCCAGAAATTTCCTTCATTCCCCTTTTCTGTTCCCTCCCTGCCTCTCCATCACGTGAGAGCAATGCTATTCTATTAAAACAAACAAACAAACAAACAAATCAAACAAACAAACAAGCACAAAATCTGTCTAAATTTACCCCCCTTTTTTAGGAGTGAAGAGAAGTTTATTGTTTCCTAGAAAGGGCTTTGAGGAAATCGGTTCCCTTCATAACCAACAGAACTTCATATCACGTTTATTGAAAAACTCAGTTAATCGAAACAATTCCTAATGTCGCTGAACAAACATCACGACCTCTTTACAGATGTCCAAGGTCATACTCCCCTCTGTTCTTCTCAACAAAACCCAAGGTTTTCCTTTTTTTTTTGTAAAAAAAAATATATATATTGATTTCAGAGAGAGGAAAGGAGAGGGAGAGAGAGAGAGAGAAACATCAGTGATGAGAGTCATTGATTGAACCCACAACCCGGGCATGTGTCCTGATGGGAATCGAACCCCTATCGCCTGGATCCCAGGTCGACTCTCCACCGCTGAGCCGCACCTGGCCGGGCTCTTGTTTTTGAACGTATCTGACCTCTTACTGAAAACACATATGATTAGCCTTTCTTTCAAATACCTTCTGAAGTGTGTGCTCATGGGCACAGGGCCCTCACTGCAGGTGGTGCCTCCCGGGCACAGGGGTCCTGTGACCCCGGGTTGTTCAGGACCAGGCTGTGCTGGTTGCTCTGCCTCTGGTGGCTGCTCCTTCATGGAGAACTCCCAGGAGTGGCAATGCCAAGTCCGAGCGTCTTTCCCACAGTGAGGTTCAACAACCTCTGTAGGACAAGCCAGGCCATGAGAAGAGAGACCAGGCCGGGTGTAATAACAGCTAACATTTAGTCACTAGGTTTATTCACTTAGTTACCGTCGTAAGTGGTGCAGCGGGGGGTGGGGGTGGGGTGGGGGAGGTTGAGCCTGCCCATAAGCAACTATCCCACTACTGAGGAAGGCAGGAGGGACTCCAGTGGTAAGAGGGAGCTTCCTTGGACTCACCGGTGCACTGGAAAAAGGTTTCCTAACTGTGGCTGGAGGGAGTGACATCCTTCGCCTTCCACTACTTTCTGACACCTCAAGATGATCAGCCCAGAATTCCTGAATTCACATCTCACAAGAACACCCTCCCTCTCTGCCCACCGCTACCTCCCTGGCTGGGGCCTCATCATTTCTCACCCTGACCATTCCGACACCCTCTCGCCTTGTGTCCTTATAGACCAGAGTCTGCAGACTCTCATCCATCGAGTCCATCCCTCATGCTCACTGCCAGAGTGACCTTTTAAAAGTACAAGTCTGCCCATGTCCCTCCCTGTTTAGAACCACTTGGTGGACCTTTCCTTCAGGATGCAGCGCACACTCCAGCATGGCATCGGGTTCTCAGTGTAATTTCTAGACACATCTCCACAATTCCTCTCGCTGTGTGACCTGGCACCCCTCCACCTCCTCCGGCCCACAGCCCTCCCCTGTCCCCACCATCTGCTCTCTGGGTCACCATGCCGCCCTGTACCTCAGGGTACTCATGCTGGTCTCTGGAATGCTCCACCCTCTCCACCAGCCTGGAGCTCATCTTGGAAGACAGTATAAAGAATTACCTGTCTCTGCCTGGCCGAGCGTGGCTCAGTGGTTGAGCGTCGGCCTAGGATCCAGGAGATGGAGGTTCAATTCCTGGTCAGGGCACATGCCCAGGTTGCGGGCTCAATCCCCAGTTGGGCTGTGCAGGAGGCAGCCGATCAATGACTCTCATTGATGTTTCTCTCTGTCTCCTTTTCCCTTCCTCTCTCTGAAATCAATAAAAATATATTAAAAGAAAAAAAAAAAAAGAATTACCTGTTTCCAAGATCTTTCCTGATCCACCCCTACCACCACCTCATCGCCAGTGGACCCGACCGTGCTCTCCTTTGGGTCCTCTCCATGCCCTGGCATGGTCTTCATTTTTATACGTGGGTCTTCCCCACAAGATGGGCCTCTCCCCAAGTTTGGGGATCAAGTCTTACTGTTGCTCCACCGCCTGGCACATATCAGGAATTAATAAATATAGGTCTATTTATTTATGTATGGATGAGTGGATTCGCTTTCCCCATTGCATCAGATGCTCTTCTAAAGGTTACTGGTTTTTCTGGAACTTATATTAAGAAATTCAGATACCAGCAATACTATGCAGATAACTCAGCTGTGCTGAGTTAAATTGCCTGATGAGATTCCCCGAGCCTCGTAGCTTGGATCACAGTTTCTGCTTCTTTTACATTCTCTCCACGCCCCGATGTAGTGCTGGGTGTGCACTTCCTGTTTAAAATGTATTTGTGCACTTTAGTTGGTGGGTGCTGGGGCTGGGGTACAAAAGACAGAAACTGAGGTCCTGCAACTGAGGACCTGACACACAGAAAGGGAGACAGGAAAGATCCCGGGGGAGAAAAGCCCCACTAACACCAGTTACTGAGACTTTCCTCCAGGGTCCCAGAAGATGCCTGCACACAGCCCCAAAGTAGCCTCCCAAGTCACGCGACCTTGAGGAAGGTCTTCTTTCGCCACATGATTTGTTGCAGTAAAAATAAGGAAGGAATTTCAAAGCAGCTAAGGTCACTTTGTACTGAGACAATGGCACTTGATCATGTTAAATAAGTGGCGGTTGCTAGTTATCACCTCATTCTTTTCAAATGATTTCATGCACAGTACATAATTTTATTACATATATAGATGACTTGGATTTGACTAAATTTTTGATTTTTAAGAGTTTATTAAGAATATGTAAACAAATGTGTATACCTTTTTAAAAAAATACTTTTATTGATTTTTTTAGAGAGAGAGAAAGGGAGAGGGAGAGAGAAACATTGATGCGAGAGGGAAACATGATTGGCTGCCCCCTGCACGCCCCCCACTGGGGACCAAACCCGAAACTCGAGCATGTGCACTGAGCAGGAATCGAGGCAGCAACCGGTTGGCGCAGGGATGACGCCCAGCCAGCTGAGCCACACAGGCCGGGACAGAATGTGTGGATCTTATTTAAGGAAACCTGAGAAGGAAATGACAAGAGTGCTGATATTTAATGTGGCTGGTGGGGTGCTTTTTAGTATATCAAATCTCTTATCTGATCTCCATGACCCTGGGAGTAGATACTATGCCCCCTCCTTACAGATGAGAAAACCAAAACTCAGACTCGTTAATTTGCGTAAGGTCTCTGCAGTCAATACTGCATAGTGTAGGGTCAGTGTTTTAGTTTTTTCACAACCTACAAATAGTCAAATCTAATTTTATTTGTGTGAAATTCTGGGTTAAATCCTTCAGAAAATTGCCAACCATAACATTTTGTTGGCAAACACCTGTGTATATTTATTTCTTTTTATTTGTTATCCATGTACATGTATTTAAGTCCTAAGCATGAAAAATATTTTAGTTGTTACATAGCAAAAGTGGAAAAGATGCAGAGTCTACACAGTGAACAGAGGCCGATGTCCCTCAGTAGCTCCGTGTAGTGACAGCATTTCAGGCTGGAGGTGATCGGACGATAAAAACCTAAATAAAAACTACACCAACCCAGTGACGCATGAGGTCCCTTCGGGGAGTCTATGGGCACAGCGAACAGTGGGTAGGGCAGGAGCTCCGGGGTCCATGTGACTCTAGGCAATTTACTTCGAGCCCACTGTGCTCACCTGTAAAATCAGGTGCCTGGTGCCTCGTGCACAGGGTACGGTCAGGAGTAGATATTGGGATGTCTGTCCCGTGGTTAACGCCGTGCCATCCCAAGGATGACTCAGGAAGGGGCACCCGGCTCTGGTCCTCGGCTGGACGTGCACTCTCGGTCGCACAGGGTGGCGAGGAGCATGCTCCTGGTCCCGAAGGAGAAACTAGACTGGGCGCTGGTGACCGTGGGGGGCTTCTCGAGACTCCAGTGTTGGCAGGAGAAAGGCAGCAGCTCAGAGGGAGGGCGAGCTCGAGGGTTGGGACCGTGTTCGTGTCGCGGGTGGGCAGCAGGGCCGCCGACTGCAGCTGGAAGGCCACGCTGAGGTCTGAGTCGTGCTCCTGGGTGTCCGTGGCCATCGCCTCACCCAGGCAAGCGGGGCTTGTGCTCTGGGCTCCCCAGGGAGCCTCAGCTTCCAAGATTCAGCCCCACTGTCCAAGTCCAGTTTCTGATTTTTGGATTTGGCAATATGGCACCAAGAAGTGTGGGGGGGGCAAGCGCATGTACATGAACCCGAGGGGAGGAGGGAGGGGCAGGCCAGCAGAGACTGCTGAATGCTAACCCCCTGTGCCCTCCTTGCCCCCGTGGCCCATGCCACTCCCCGGTGCCACCGCTGGCATCCAGCCTGCAGCCTCCAGGGAGGCAGCCACCAGGCCTCTCAGGAACCCCAGGCCTCCCGCCAAGGACCACAGCGGGAGGTTTCCTGGGCTGGGGGGCCTGCCAGGCCCTGGTCCGCTGCATATGCCACAGCGAATTGTTCCTGACCCTGACCTGAGGTGGCTGCTTTCACAGTGCCTCCTGTGCTCATCTGCAGAGAACCGCAGAGGGACACTCTTTCCGAGAGACTCCCCAGGGCGAGAATGCCGCTTCCCACCTCAGCCTGAGGATTTAAAGTGAAAAGCGAGCTTTGGGGTTCTGGGCTGCATGCTTTCCCCTGTTCCCCATGTCACACACCACGTCACACACCACGTCACACACCGTCAGCCCTAGGAAATCTGGGGTGTCTTTAGCTCTTCCCTTCCCGCTTCTGTTGTTCTGCCGCTGAGCTGACTGCAGACGGGGCACTGATGTCTGTGAGGCACCTGTCCCCAGGGCTGGAGCTCTGCCTCTGAACGCCACCCTCCTCCCGCATGGAGGGGCGCTGGGCCCCGGGCTCACCCTTCCATCAGGGCTGCCAGGACGGACACTTTCCAGCGGCACTGTGACCGGGCCACACAAAGCAGGTGGCTCAGAGGGGCCCCGATCCCAAGCCTATTGCCCACCGCTCTAGCCATCCGTCTCAGGTGACACTGGTGGTGAAATAAATACATGAAAATCAGGCCAGCTCTGCCTGTGAGAGAGCGTAGAAGGCAAGTGGGCTGTATTTGTCACCTGGACTCATCTGCTGGGAACTGCTGAGTCCCGGAGACAGAGAGGAGGCTCGGTGAGTGACAGTTCCACCAGCAGCACCTTGTGTGATGACACTTACATTCGAGTGAAAGCAGATTCTCTCTGCGCCATCCTATCTGTGTAAGATATTTCCCTCTCAGCTCTGGGATGTCTGATAGGTGGATCCATGCAGGAAGGCCTGGTTTCAGTCCCATTTACATGTGCCGTTCGGGACACCTCTCACTCTCCCAGCTTTACAGTTTTCACCCCAGAACTTTCCAGAGCATCTACTCTTAGTGGGCCTGGGGCTGATTCCTAGTGGTAGCGCCCTGGGAAGGTGGTTTCTCTCCTCCGGGTCTGCAGGAGCGGAGGGGGCCTCGGCTTGGTATTGCCCTGTCCTTTCCTTGAGATTTCCTTAGCCTCTAAAGGGGGTAGATGGTGATGGAAAAATAAAATAAAATAAAGAAAAAACAAACAAACAACAACAAAAATTTCCTTAGCCTCCTTCCCTCCTGTTTTATATTTTTAAAGAGAGACCAGGGCTACTCCACTAAGCATTTTAGCAGGTAAATATATAGTTAGAATTTAATAACACCGTTTTGTTTTTACTTATTTTAAGGTTTTATTTATTTTAAGATTTTTATGGCAAGTAATTCTGGTTTTCCTTTTACATTAGGAGTGTTTGTTTAGCGAACATATAACACTTGCTCTTTGAAAGGCCTGCTTCAAACACTTTGCAAAGAAACTTCTATGATTCTCACAACATAATTGTAAGCCTATGTGGCAAGACCTATAATCACCCTCTTTTATAGATGGGGAAACTGAGGCACGGGGGGTTAGATCAGGTCAGAGAGTGGTGGAATCAGCGTTGAAACCCTGGCCATTTGGCTCTGGATGTTGTTGTTAACCTCTCTGCTACACTGTCTCCACAAGCAACACTTTAAAAATTAATGTCTTCAAGGATAAAAGTGAGTTGATTTGAAGAAAGCGTTAATGTAAAGAAAATAGGTTTGTGTGCTATTTGGAAATGGCAGAAATTGTGAAGGCGAACCGCCATGAGGATGCCACCCTGGCCTGCAGAATGAATAAGTGACTCGCTGATGAAGCATTTGACCTTGAACACAGCCTGCTCCACTCAGCGGAGCCTGGAGCTTCGGGCAAACCTCCCTACAGGTTGGTTCTGTACTAGAAGCATCTTGTAGGAGGGGATGGATTTGGATGTGTGTCCAAGCGTACACGCATGCACGCACACACTGTGGCTCGGGGCTAGTATGTACCGGGGTGGAGTCGCGCAGAAATTATCATTGTCACGCCTTATCTTCTTTAACGCCTATGATCTTTTTTTTTTAATTCTCACCCAAGGATATTTTTTCCATTGCTTTTCAGAGAGAGTGGAAGGGAGGGAGGGAGAAACATCGATGTGAGAGAGACACATCCGTTGGTTGCCTGCAGCATGCACCCTGCCGGGGGTCAGGACTGAGCCTGCAACCAAGGTGTGTGCCTCGGACGGAATCTAACCCGAGGCCCTTCAGGCGGTGCTCTAGCCACTGAGCAAGCGGCTGGGGCCAACCCGTCTTATCTTTCATCCGTCTCCGCAGACATGCGGTGGTTTTCACCGCCCTCGCCGGAGGAGAGAGCTGCGGCGCTGGCCCGGGCCACCGGCTGCCCGGCAGGGCTGCGCTGGGAGGCGGCCGCCGAGGCTGCTGCTGACCCCAGGCGAGCTCTTGCCCCCGCCTGGCACTGCTGGCGACTCGCTCCTGGGGGTGGGCCCAGCCTCCCTACGTTCTCTCTCAGGGCCGCAGCTCCGGGCGCCGAGGTTTAAATAAGAAATAACTTAAGTCTCAGGGGCTGATTTGGATCTGCCAGCTCCATATGTCACCGAGTAAGGGCCTTAGAGACCAGTCCAGCCCTGGCCGGGTGCTGGTTAGTTAGAGTCGTCCCCACAGGCCCAGGCTGCGGGTTGGGTGCCCGCTCAGGGCACAGGCAAGGATCAGCCAGTGGCCCGGCCAGCGTGGGTCAGGGTTAGAGCGCGGGCCTGAGCACTGAGGGACTGTGGCTGGATTCCCAGTCGGGGCACGTACCTGAGTTGGGGGTTTGCTCCCAGCCCCGGTTGGGGCGTGTGCGGGAGGCAACGGATGGATGCGTCTCTCTCATATTGATCTTTCTCTCTCTCTCCTCTCTCCCCCTCCTCCCTCCCTGCCTCTGACTCTGAGGACCAATGGAAAGCCTATCCAGCCTGGCTCAGCGGTTAGAGCATCACCCCGAGGACTGAAGGGTCCCGGGTTTGAGTCCAGCCAAGGCCACATACCTCAGTCGCAGGCTCGACCCCCAGCTCTGTTGCGGCGCCTACGGGAGGCAAGTAGTCAATGTGTTTCTTTCACACTGATGTTTCTCTCTCCCTTACACTGTCTCTGAAAAAGCAACGGAAAAAATATCCCCAGTGAGGATTAAAATAAATAATAAATAAACGAAAATCAATGGAAAAATATCCTTGGGTGGGGATTTAAAAAAAAATCAGCCAATGAATGCAAAAATAAGTGGAACAACAAGTCCATATTTCTCTTTCTCTCTCCTTTCCTCTCTCTCTAATCAATCAAGTCAACAAACACGCACAGCCATGCTCCCCTAGATCAGTAACAAAGTCCAACAACCGTCCGCCGTCACTGCTAATACAGAAAGGAGAGGCAGTCCTAACAGATGTAGGGAGGGTGTGAACTTGGAATAATCTGCCTCTGTGTGTGTGTATAACACTTCTTAAGACAAATTTAAATTTCTTCGTGGAGCTGCATGGCCTTCACTGTCTTGGAGCGCCTGCCTGCTGTCTCCTGTTGGCTGTTTAATTACCTTAATTTTAAAATGCCCTCCTTCAGGTGATACCAAGAAAGCATCTCTCAGGTATCCTGAAACTGACTGTTCTGATTGTGGATTCTCCTGGCTCTTGCTTCCTGCAGATTTTAAAAAGCTCCTTCACACCCGGCACCGTCTCCAGATACACTTCCCAGAGGCTGTGAGCTGCGAGCGAGCGCCCACGTCTGCCTCGCTCACTGTCTCCCGGAACCCAGCCCGAGCCCGCACAGTAGGCACGCAGGAGCTAGTTGTTGAGTGACTGAGTGAACAAATGGCTGATGAAAAGGAGAAACACATTTAATTTTTAAATTCTTTCCATGCAGATCTGATAAACTTAATATAAAAACATAATTTGTAAATTGTGAAACATACTAATGAAAAGCACACTGTTAACCTGCCATGCAACTTAAGAGAAAACCTGCACACCTCCCCAGCTCATCCTCACTGCTTTGCCAGAAATAAAAACCACCCTGAATTGGGGGTTTATCATTCCCTCACTTTTTAAAAGTGTGGTTTCAAAAATCACAAATGTACATAGTCCATCCTAAATTTTATGTTTACCACCCTTGATTTTTTCAAATAGTTTTTAAAAGCACATATGTATGTTTTCCTAAACAATGTATTGTTTATTTTTTGCTTGCTTTCTGACGTTTACTAGAATGGTATTATATAGCTAATTATTTTTGGCTACTCGCTCTTTTCACTCCGCACGTATTATGTTTCTAAGTTTCACTGAAGCAATAGGTTTATTTTCATTGCTAAATGATAATGGGTTGCTTCCAGTTTGCGCAATTATGAACAATACTAAGAACATTCTCTTTTTAATTTTTGTTTATTTTTAAATATTTTTTATTGATTTTAGAGAGAGAGGAAGGAGAGGGAGAGAAAAAAACACTGATGTGAGAGCGAAACATCGATCAACTGCCCCCTGGGGATCGAGTTCGAAACCTGGGCATGTGCCCTGACCAGGGATCGAATTGGCAACCTTTCGGTGTATGGGACCATGCCCAACAAACTGAACCACACCGGCCAGCGCAAAAATTCTATTTTTAAAATGACCTGGTAATTATGTTTACACACATGTATATATAGCATAAAACCAAAAGAAAACTTAATGAATTAAAAGGTGAACACCTTTCGACACGCCCATGGAAAGGAGACTGACCTGGCCCCATCGCCTGCACTTCCCCACACACAACCTGCCCTCCTCCAGCCTGACTTTTGTGCTAATTGCCTCTTTACTTTTCTTTGCTGCAGCGTCAGACATTCCTAAACACTACAACTTAGCTGTGCCTGTTTTTACTTTTCTCCTTTTGAACGTCTGCTAGCTCTCCTTTAACCTGCAAGCTCCCGTCCCATCTCCCCCGCTTACTCCTGCCAATATTAGGAGACGGTCTTCACCTCCGCGCCTCGCTGGCAGGCTTTATGGTCTGCAGGGGTGCGATTTCCATCCTTATTTTTCTCCAAATAATGGTACAGGGTTGACTTCAACCCTTTCCTGTTACTTATGTTTAATAATACTAGGTTTCCTGAACTTTTAGAAAGGAGGTATAATTTCAGAATTGTTCTAATTTCACAACTTTAGACCCCCCTCTTCTGGGACTTTGGTTAACTGCTGGGTTGGAGTTTGTCCAGGATGGGAGCCTGGCTGATTAGTCTGAGGGTTTCTCAGTCCCCTCTTCGCTGACCCTTTCAGACACCCCCTTGTCCTTACCAGCTAGGGGGGTGATCAGATCCCCCACTGTTGGCCTGCTGTCTTGGCCCGACTGCCTGTTGGCTATTTAAAGTTCTTAGGGCTGTCAGGCAGACTGATGCTTCCTTCTGCTCCCCTGGCACCGCTGCTATGTCTTCTAGGTGTGTCTCCAGCCACTCAGATCTTAGGGTTTGCAGGATCCCGTCATCTAGTTGTTGCTCCTGGGTTTTAGTTTTGTGGTCCTGGCTGCTCTGTATATCTTTTTGGGGGAATTTAGAGAGATGAAACAGTTATCCCATGGATATATATTTTTTCTTTTTTGCAGGGGAGAGCTCGAACGCAGTCCCTCACTACCACAAATTATGCAGCCGAATTTCCCACATTTGGGGAAATCACAGGGGTCAGCACATTCGGAGTGCAATGGATAAGACTCCCATGGGAAAACCACCTTCATGATCATGGTATCTCCCCTGCCAAGTAAGGATCCCATGGATATTTTTATAAAAGTCTTCTCTTGCACATCTACAAGAATTTTTCTAAGTATCCCTAGGGGCAAAATTTCAGGCTCTTAGGTCAAATGTCGGACATTATGACATAGTGCTAAATAGTTTTCTAAAATTGTTACATCAAGTTACACTGTCATTGGCAGAGTATGAAAGTCCCCACTGATCCACATTCTTGCCAGGACTTGTTATTATTAGACTTCTTAATTTTCTACATCTCCTAGATGGAGATGGTCATCTCTTTGTTGTCTTCATTTGCATTTTCTTGAATATTAATGAGGTCAAACATCTTGTTCATATCTTTTGTCTATTTTTCTTTGGGCTGTCATTTTTTAAAGTTAATTTTAATTCTTGCAAAATATATTTTCTCTGTTTTTATTTCACGTTATTTATGGTGCCTTTTGATAACAAGAGTTCTTAATATTCTTACTGAGGTAAAATTCATATCACTTAAAATTCACCATTTTAACAAGTACAATTCAACGGCTTTAAATTTTTGAATACAGTTGAACATATCATGTCCTATTATGCTTACTTAGTGCCTTTGTGTCTTGTTCAAGAATCTCGCTGCCCCTTTGTCATGGAGGTGTTCTATACTTTCTCCTATAAGGGGAATGTTTCACCTTTGAAAATAAATTTAGCTTCATCTGGAATTGTTTTTAGTAAACGGTGTGGGTGGGATTCACTCCCCCCATGTGTGTAACCTATTGTCCGAGCACCATGTATGGACTGTCACCTCTTTTTCCGCAGTAGCCTGCGATGCCACTTCTGTCCTACATACGTCGTTGACTCTAAGAACCCACCTACGTAAGACGGAAGGTTGTTTTGGTGTAAAGAAGAAAAACTACTGCCAATTAAAAGATGACACAGGACATGCTTTCTTATCACTTAACATGTCTATTTTAGATTTGCTTGAACAGCATTTTAAACGCCCGTCAGTCTTATGAGCCCGCATACGGGAAATATATGTGAGTTACATCGGTTAAGGCGCCCTGACGTTTCTCCACGTTCCCTGCGGACCCCTTTCTTCTCGTCGGTGCAGTTCGCACACTGTAAGCCTTGCCTCTGACGGGTGAGGGCCGGCGGCCTCCAGCACGTTATGAGGTTGTGTGGCCATCGCTGACACCCAATTCCAGAATGTCCTCATCGCCCCAAAAGAAACCTCGTGCCCGTCAGCACCGCTCCCCACCCCACCCCCTCAGCCCCCGACAGCCCCGGGGCTGCTTCTGCCTTGGGGCTGCCTTCCCGGGGCACTTGGTATAAAAGGAGCCACCTGTATGCTCCTGCGCCTGGCTCCTTTCCCTCGGGTAGCGTTTCTAGGGTCCATCAGGCTGTAGCTTTTATCAGCACTTTATTCCTTCTTACGGCTGATAATATTCCATCGTGGGAGGCATCGCATTTGGTTTATTGGAGCATCAGTTGATAGACACGGGGGTTATTCCCACTTTCTTGCTAATATGAATAACGCTGCTGTGAACACTGGTGTACACGTTTCTGCATAAGCATGTTTTCAGCGCCGCTGAGTACACACCTGGGCGTGGATTTGCTGGTTCGATGTTTAGCTTTTTGAGCTACCGCCGAATTGTTTTCCAAAGTGGCTGGACCATTTTACGTTCCAGCAGTGTATGAGGGCTCCGATTCCTCCCCGGGTTTGCCAGCGCTTGATTATATTCATTTGATTATAGCATTCCTGCTGGGTGTGAAATGGTGTCTCATTTTTATTTTGATTTGTATTTCCCTAATAACTAATGATGCCTTTTTTGGTACTTCTTGGATAATTGAGTATCTTTTTGGATATATATCTATTCAGATCCATTTGGGTTATTTTTTTATTTTGTGTTGTAAGAGTTATTATATATCCTGGATATAAATGTCTCATCAGATAAATGATTTGCAAGTATTTTCTCCCATTCTGTAAGTTATCTTTTCATTTCTTGGTGGTGTCCTTTGAAGCATAAAACCTTTTAATTTTGATGAAGTTCAACTCACCTATTTTGTGTTTTGTCGATTGTGCTTCGTGCACCGTATCTAAGAAACCGTCGCCTAATCTGTGGCCGTGAAGATTCACACCTATGTTTTGTTCTAAGAGTTTTATAGTTTTAGCTCTTACATTTAGGCCTTTGATCCATTTGAGTTAATTTTTATATATGGTGTGAGGTGGAGGTCTAACTTTTCTTTTGCATGTGACTATTTAGTTGTCCCAGCACCTTTAGTTAAATAACTATTCTTCCACCACTCAGTTGGCACTGTTTTTGCAAATCAATTGACCATTGGTATATAGGTTTATTTCTAGACTCTAAATTCGATTCCATTGATTTATATGTTTACAAGGTGTCCAAAAAAATATATACACACTTTAACAGCCAGTAACTCAATTGATATTTCTTTCTTTTCAGATTTAACCCATTGGAATTAATAATTATTCAAAGTGTGCATACATTTTTGGGGACACCCTGTGTTCTTATGCCAGTCTTAGTTACTGTAACTTTGTAGTGAGTTTTAAAATTGGGAAGTGTGAGTCCTCCCACTTTCTTCTTTTTCAGAATCATTTTGGCTATTCTGTATTTGCCTTTCCACATGAATTTTAGAATCTGCTTGGCAATTTTTTGTGGAAAAAAAAAAAAAAGGCCAGGTGGAACTTTTAGAGATTGCATTGAATCTGTAGATCAATTGGGGGAATATTGTCACCTTAACAATATTAAGTCTTCCAGTTCTGAAGACAGGTGTCTTTCTGCTTACGTAGGCCTTTACTTTTTTCAATGATGTTTTATAGTTTTTAGTGTATGTGTACTTACACTATTTTGTTAAATTTATTCTTAAGTATTTTAGTCTTTTTGATGAAATTATTATCTTAATATCATTTTTATATTTTTCATTGCTAGGACTTAGAAGTACACCTGATTTTTGTATGTTAAACTTATACCCTATAACCTTACTGAAGCCATTTATTAACTGTAATTTTTAAATAGATTCCTTGGGATTTCCTATCATGTCATCTGTAAACAGAGATCGTTTTATTTCTCCCCTTCCAATCTGGATGCCTTTTACTTCTTGCCTTGTCTACTTGTCCTGGATGGACCTCCAGTACAATGCTGGTGAGAGTGGACGTTTCTTCTTCCTGACCTGAGGAGAAAAGTACCCAGTCTTTCACCACTAATTGTGATGTTAGCTATGGGTTTTCATAGATGCCCTTTATTGGTTGAGGAAGTTCCTTTTTATTCCTAATTTGTTGTGTGTTTTTATCATGAAAGGGTGTTGGGTTTTGTCATGCGCTTTTTTTTTTTTTTTGCATCTAGTGAGATAAATGTGATTTTTGTCCTATGTTCTATGAATATGTTATATTACACGGATTTTCCTCTTGGTTATGGTGTATAACATTCTTATGTTATATTTCATATGAAAATTGAAAATGGATTCAATTTTGTAGTATTTTATTGAGGACATTCATGTTTATATTCATAAAGGAGACTGGCCTGTAGTTTTCTTTTCCTATAATGTCTTTGTTTGGTGTTGGAATCGGTGACACTGACTGCAGAGGATGAGTCGGGAAGTGTGTTAGTTCGCCAGGACTGCCCTAACGAAGGAGTACAAGCTGGGTGGCTTAGACATGGTACTTATTGTCTCATAGTTCTGGAGGCTAGATGTCCCAAATCAAGGCGACAGCAGGGCTGGCTCCTTCTGAGGGCTGTGAGGGAAGGGTCTACTCCAGGTTCCTCTTCTTGACTTGCAGATGACCATCTTCTTATGTCTCTTCACGCCATGTTCTTTCCATGTGTGTTCCTATGTCCAGATTCCCCCTTTTCATAAGGACATACTGCATCAAGGCCCACCCTCATAAACTCACAGCAACTCTACAAAGACCCTGTCTCCAAATAAGGTCACATTCTAAGGTCCTGGGCTTTAGAACTTCAACATATGAATTTGGGGGGAGCATAATTCAACCCATAACAAGAAGTGTCCCTATACTTTTTGTATTTTGTAAGAGTTTGTGAAGGATTATTGTTAATTTTCTTTTAACAGTAGGTAGAATCCACCAGGAAGACTCCTTCCCTGGGGCTTTTCTTCTTAGGAAGTTTTCTTTTATCACTAATTCAAAATTTTACTTGTTATAGGTCTGTTTACATGTTCCGTTTTTTACTTTTTATAGATCTGTTCAGGTTTTCTCTTTTTTCTTGACTCGTTTCAGTAGTTTGTGACCTCTAGGAATCTGCCCTGGAAGGCTATCTAATTTGTTGCATACAATTGCTGATGGTATTCCCTTTAAGTCCTGTTTATTTCTGTAAGGTTGGTAGTGTGTTCCTGCTATTGTTTCTGATTTTAGTAATTGAAATTTTCTCTCTTTTTAAATCTTGGGCAGTCTAGGTGTGTCAATTGTTTTTTTGTGTGTTTTTTTCGGTTTCCACATTTTTATTGGAGCCACAGTGGAGTGTTCAGAGTTTCTGCAGCCACTCCGAGCTTGGGCCCTGAAGGCCCTGGGGGTAGCTGGGCATTTCAGGCATGTTCCCTTCATCTCGGATGGGCCCCGGTACTTCTAGGGTGTCACCTGGTTGATCACGGCGGTGTACTTGGCATAGGGGCTGAAGAGGGGCAGAATTCTAGTGAGGCCCCGATGGTGAAGGGCGGGACCCGCACCGGCTCCTTGGCCCAGGCACTCGAGGATGGAGACCAGTCTCCTGGCCCTCTCGGTCTTGGCGGCCTCAATTTGTTTTCAAAGAACCAACTTTTGGTTTTGTTGCTTCTCTATCATTTTTCTCTTCTCTATTTCATTTATTTCTACCCTATTCCTTACTGTTTCCATCCTTCTGCTCGTTCTGGGTTTAGTTTGCTCTTGCTTTTCTGTTTTGTTAAGGTTATTGATTTGAGATATTTCTTCTTTGTTAATATAGGTGTTGACAGCTTTAATTTTCCTCTAAGTACTGCTTTTATCCTATAAGTTTTAGTATGGTGTTTTTTTTCATTCACCTCAAAATATTTAAAAATTTCTCTTATTTCTTTGACCCATTGGTATGTTGTTTAATTTCCACATGTTTATGAATTCCCAAAATTTATTTCTGTTATTGATTTCTAATTTTATTCCACTATGGTTGGAGGACACACTTTGTAGGATTTCAACATTTTAAAAATTTATTTGGCCTTCTTCTATAGCCTAATATGTGGCCTATCCTGGAGAATGTCCCATGTGTACTTGAGAAGAATGTGCATTTTGTTGTTGGATAGAGTTTTTGTTTACCTGTGAATGTCTTCATTTTTCCTTCATTTTTCGACATATTTATACTGGGGTTTTCAAGTCTTTTTGTGTTAAATCTGATATCTGGTCATTTCCACGGGCAGTTTCTATTGCCCTGTTTCGTTTTCATGGTGTGTGGGTTATATTTTCCTGTTTCTTAAATGCCTCTTAATTTTTGATTGGAAACTGGACATTTTAGATAATATAGTGTAGCCACTCTAGGTACTGGTCCTCTCCCCCCACCTCCTGTTTGTTACTTTTGCTTCTTAGTGACTGGCTGGATTATTTTAGTGTCTCTTTCCTCCCTCCCAGACAGCATTAAGCTGCTATGGCGCTCCTCAGGGAGGCTCAGCCTGGGTGTACCCGGTGTCTCCGGTGTCTCCTTGGGATGACGGGGCATAGGAGGGCGCTCTCTTTCCCTGACCACACCCAGCGGTTAAACTCCGCTGATTGCTGGCTGATTGCTCCATTGTTTCCAACAATGCCCTGGGGCATACATTGTTCCACAAAATCCAATCAAAGCTCGGCTCCTTTGAAGGAACAGTTCCTGAGGTCTAAGTTTGATCTTTCTGACCCCAGGAGGGTCTGGATCTAAAGTATAATTTTTAGAAGCTCTTCAGAGGAGAACTATTGGGGAGACTCTAAATTTTTATGTATCTGAAATATTCTTATCACATCTGAAATATCCTTATCTTTCCTTCTCTCTTGAAAGTCAGTTTTGTTGGATTTACAATTTTAAGTTGAAGACCACGATTTTCTGATTTCCGTTGATACTGTTAAGAAGTCCGTTATAATATCACAATTGTAGGTGACTTGTCGTTTTTCTGTGGCTGCTTTTAAGAGCATCTTAGTTTGTCTGTGTGGTTTTATTTTTAAACTTGCTTTCCTGCTTGATGATAGCACCGCACTTTCTGCTGTTCTGGATCCCAGTGTTTCACTGCGGTTGGAAAATCCTCGGGCCTTTCTCTTCCAAATGTGCCTCCCTACCATTCTTTCTTTCTGGAACTCCAGTTACCTGTATGTTAGACACTTTCATTTTAATCTCTAGATTTTTTTTTTTTAACCTCTCATATATTTTCTATCCATTTGTCTCTTTTTTTGTACTCTGGGTAATTTTTTTCAGCTCCATTTTAGAAGTTACTAATTTTCTCCAATCTGCTGTTAAACCCATCAAATTTTGTTTGTTTCCAACAATTTTTCCTTTCTGAAGGTTCTGTTTTTCTTTTCTTTTTTAAAAAAAAATTATTTGAGAGGGAGAGAGAGATCTATTCGTTGTTGCATTTATTTATGCATCTGTGGTAGGCAGTTGAACAGACAGGAGAAGAGCAGGGACAGTGGGCCAGGTACAAAAGGTCACTAGAGTATAAAGCCCTGGGTGCCTAGCAATGGACAACTGTAGGGTGGGACCTCGCCCCCAGGGTGACCTTTCCTGCCCTAGCATGTGGCTGGTGGTTGGTTTTAGACCCCCTGGCCTGTCCTTCCTACAGATAACATCTAGGCCTCAGTAGTATTTTAGCTCCAGGCCCAGAAAAGCAGCAAAACCAGCCACAGCTGCCTCAGGCCCAGCTGCACTGGTGCGCACCAATCCATCAGTGGAGACCGAGACCCTGGAAGGACACACCTGGAAAGCTACTGAATACGAAGCATGCAACCCTCATTTTTCAATCACGAAGCATGCAACCCTCATTTTTCAATCATGAAGCATGTAACCCTCATTTTTAATCTGTCAACCCTGTTCTATATCCCTGAACAAACAGTTACAAGCTAGTGCCAGGAAACAGCCAACCGTAACGGTTAAACAATGCTTGTTTCGGCTTCTGCACATGCCTTCACTAGGTTCCCACCCCTCTCCATGCCAACCAGGTTGCAGTTTTGCCTTTATATTCTCCCCGTGAAGACTGTTCGGGGCTGCGAGTCTGTTTAGGGCATAAGCCCACTCGTAGCCGCCGGTTAAATAAATTCCAGATGCTCACTTTGGTCTCTGTGTGAGTTGATCTTGCGAAAACTGGGTATAACAAATATTCTATTGAGATCTTCCCCTGGGACCTCCCCTAAAAACTCCACCCCTAAAATCCTTAGGATAGAGGACCCAGAGCTCTCTCCCTCTGGGAGCTCTGTGGAGGACCTTTCCTTTCCCCCTCCCCTTGCCCCTTCCCCCAGGCGGGTCACCTTTACCTTCCTCACTCCTAAGCTCCAAGGGCCCTTCCTTTGCCTCTACAACTTGTTTCCTCAGCCCATTTCTTCTACGAAGTATTTCTTCCACCTCTGTGATTTTATAATAAATGTTCTCTTATAGTTTGAGTCTTGGCTCTGAATTCTTTCCCAGCCGGAACTCAAGCACCGAGGTTGCTGAACCCAGGTCTTGTCTGACCCCACCGGTCCAACACCTGGTGCTGTTCTCACCGTCTGCCGCCAACATTCACTGGTTGATTCTTGTATGTGCCCTGACCAGGGATCGAACCTGTAACCGTGGTGTGTCGGATGATGCTCTAACCAACTGAGCCACCCATCTGGGGAGAGGGTTCTATTGTCATCATGCCTAGTCCTTTCCTGGTATCTTATTGCTTACTTCTTTTTACAACTCCGTTTTTGATTTTCTCTATAATTGATCATTCTATTCTTTGATGTCCTTGGGGATGTGTTTCCGCTGATTCTCAGCTGTAGCTTGTTGATTTTATGTTTGAGCTCCTATTTGGTTGATCTGAGCTGAGGCAGTTTTTCTCCAGAAAGGACTTGGATTTGCTTCTGTGAGGAGTCAGGGAGCACATTGTTTTGTTTGTTTATTTTGTGGGGTGTGTTTTCCCACTTATTTTCCGCCCTGATGATTTCTCTTACCTCCTGAGAGTTCAGCATTAATCGGTACGTCTTCGGTCCAGGAACTAGTTGCTTTGGATGAGGAAGACTCTTCAGGAAGTGAAGGCCCTAATGAATTCTCCAGTTGTGGAAAAGTTCTAACTGTTGAGTAAAATTAAATTTTCAAGAGCAGTCTCTGTGTTTGGTAGAAATAAGGGAGGTTTCTGGTCCAATAAGTGAAATCAGCACTTAAATAAGGGGTTGATGATTCACGTTACGGGAGGAGTGGCAGGGGGGATGTTTAGTTGCAAAGTGCATCAAAGGTTCCATTTGTGAGCGTTCGCTCTGAACTGAGAAAACAGGAGTGAAACCAAAGCATTCTGAGTAGCTATTAGAGATCAAACTGAGCTAAAGTAAACTAGCTGGTATTATTACAGAAATTGGTGGGACAAATAGAATTTAACTGAACAAAAACTCCACTTTGCAAACTAACCACAAAGCATAATTAGTATGTTTCACCTTAGACAAAAAAATATTATAATCAAGTGTTTGTTTTTGGCTAACTCTACCATGTTTCTCTGGCCAGCTCCCTTTTTACTTTCTCCAACAATTATTTTTAAACTTTTCCACCCTCTTCAACCCTCAGAGCCAAACCTTCTTCCTTCCCTGTCATTCTCAGCAGGTGGCAATGACTACTCTTTTACAAAGGATATAGACAGACATTGCCAGGAGAGAACTTCCACACTTCCCATCAGCAAAGCTTAACCCTCCCCTCCTTCGCATTGACCCTTTTCTCCTAATTTTAAAAGGCAATCTGGGCCCCTCCTTGCTAAAGCTTCCTGTGCTCATTCTTCCCCCTCCTCTCTCTCCCCCCTCCCCCTTCCTTCTGTCTACCTCTCTCCCCCTCCCTCTCTCTCCCCCCTTTCTCCCCCTTCTCCCTTCCTCCCTTCCTTCCTCCCTCCCTCCCTCCTTCCCTCCGTCCCTCCCTCTCTCTCTTTCTCTCTCTCTCTCTCTCTCTCTTCCTCCTCTCCCCCACCCCTCCCTGTCACCCGTCAACTGTGCCTGTTGATCTTGTTCTCCAGAAACACTGAAATCACGTTCATGCCCAGGCCGTGGAAAAAGGAACCAGCCCACTTTGCACCCCCTCCAGCTTCCCAGTGACCGACCCTCTCTCTGCCCTACTTCACAGCCAAATCTCAACAGTTGTCAGAATTAGTCTCCATTTCCTTCCTTCTCACTCATCACCTACCAATCTTGGTTTTACCCCCAACAATCGGCTGAAAGCTCACCATAAAGTTTCCATATTTCCAAATCCAGTGGACATTCCTGTCTTCACCCTACTTGGCTTCTCCACAGTATTCAACAGTTCAGGCTCTCACAGCATGTGCAAGCGTGCGCGCGCACACACGCACACACATGCACACACGTGCGCACACACACACTTCTTTAGCCCTTATTTTTAAGTGTCAGTTATAAAGAGGGTTAATGATTTCATTGAATATCCTTGTATTTCTCTTAAAACCAACTCATTTATTGTAAGGTCATTACTAATAATAATTACCATTTTAAATTATATATATACATATATATATATATACACACACACATATGCACACACACACACACACACACATATATATGTTAGAGAAAATTAGTTTATTTTTACTTTATATTTCAATGAAGACCTTAAATTGATTTTTTTAAAAAACCTGTATGTATAGGTAGGTTAATTATTTCATTTAACCTGAATTTCATTTAAGGGAGGGGGGAGAGGGAGAGTGACAGAGGAGAGAGAGAATGAGCACAGGAAGCTTTTTTTTTTTTTGATGAATACATTTCCTTTATGGAGGGAGATAAACTAAACTAAACAAACAAACAAACAAAAACCACCAAAAACCCCAAACCTGTGAAAACCCAGGGTGCTGGAAATGCAAACTCAACTCATTCAAATTCAAGCTTGTCCAGACGTTGGTCACAAACCCTAGTGAGGTGCCTGTGAGCATCAAGTCAGGGAGAGGGCACAGGAGTGAGGCCAAGAGAGAGTAGGAAAGGGGCCTCCACAGGCCCCCTAGTGATCACCCTCAGTGTTACCTCCACCTCTTCCCAGTGACAGTTTTCAAAGAAATCAAATCTTCGATGTATGGAAAGGTCAGTGCCAGCAGGGGCCAGGGGTCACCGGACCAGTGGAAGGTCAGCCAGTAGATGATGAGGGGCTGGAAGGCTGCAGCTCCCAGAGTCAGGTAGAGCTGGAGCTGCCGAGGGGCCGGAGCCCCCAGGCTATCAGGGCCAGGGCTGCTGTTCGCAAAGAACGTGCAATGAAGTACCTGAGTGCAGGCGAAGTCCAGGCCAGTGCCACGCGGTAGCCATCACTGCCGAAGAGCAGCCCTGTGAGCACACTGAGGATCAGCCCGACGTCTTTGCAGGTGGAAGGTGCTCAGGTCCCTACGCACGGTGGCCAGGTAGACGCCCAGGAGCAGGGCTAGCACCTCCAGCACCGCCCACACCAGTGCTGTGCTTGCACACAGGCCCAGCGCCTCTGGGGAGAACCTTTTCTGAATGCCCAGTGCCATCCCAGCCAGCAGCACGTAGGCGATGAAGGCCATTGTGGGAATACAGAGGTCAGGGGTGTTGAGGTTTTGTCGCGGGGGCAGAGGGACATCACGATTGCACTGTACTTCCCAATTCTGGTGTGTGTAGGGGAAGACCAGTAGCCCTAGCTTCTTGGCCACATAGGTTGTGTCCAATTTTCAACATATTCATTAGAGAAAGTTGGTGCTGGGCTGGTGGGAGTGAGTTTCTGCTCTCGTGGTGCCACCTTCCTCATTGTGGAGTTTAGGGAAGTGGCTCAGGGAAGTGACTCAAGGAAGTGGCTCGGGGAAGTGGCTCGGGGAAGTGACCCAAGGCAGTGACCCCAGGGCCAGCGAGCTTCTGTGTGTCCAAGGGCCACTTCATTGCTTTTGGGAAAAATTCAGCTTGTCAAATAGCTGAATGAGAATTTGTCTCCTTAACTAATATGAGTTATTTTGGTTGCTCCTTAGTTCTTATGTCAGCCACCTGAATAGTGATTTTTCATCAAAATATTTTATCACTTCTTTTTATACCGAACTCTCCCAGCGTTATGTGGGAAGACACAGAGTAGAAAAACAAACTTCCCAGCACAAGATTATCCTTTGTAGTGCATTTGTTTTCTGGCCCCAGTTCTTTCTTTGGAAAACTGTTATCATGGACTCAAAAGGGCAGGGCCATCTTTTAAAAAATATATATATATACTTTTATTGATTTCAGAGAGAGGAAGGGAGAGGGAGAAAGATAGAAACATCAATGAGACAGTCATTGATCAGCTGACTCCCACATGCCCCTGACTGGGGATCGAGTCCACAACCCGGGCCTGTGCCCTGCCCGGGAATCAAACCGCTACCTCCTGGATCCTAGGTCCATACTCAACCGCTGAGCCACGCCGGCTGGGCAAGGCCATCTTTTTTATTATTGTTCCCAAGAAATGGTTTTTAGCCATTAGACTGCTTTCTGCACATGGATTTCCGTTTTTCCTCCCTGCGCAGGACAGTTCTGGGTGCTTCAGTGGAACAGCCTGACTGCATGATGGGTGGTCTCTGAAGGGCTAGTTTTCCTGGTGGCCCCGGGCGTGTGGCACCACCAGGGGCATCAGGGTGCATGGCCTTGCCTCTGGTGGTTTCCTCCCTTGTCTTTAAGAGAACAAGGGGGCTGCAGCCCTGTGGGCAGTGCGTAGGGGCAGAGCTCACCAGGGCAGCCAGGGCACCGGGGTCCTGGGAAGGCTCGTGGGGCAGAGGGGTCTGTGTGCACTGTTTTGAAGGCTGTAGATTACAGATAGCAGACAAAGGAACCCACCTAAACCCTTGCTACTCGGAGTGTCTGCAGATCGACAGTCAGTGTCACCTGGGAGCTTATTAGAAATGCACGGCCTCAAGGATCATATGATTTCACTCATATGTGGAATCTAATGAACAAAATGAGCTATCAAGCCAAATAGAGACAGACTCGGGTGGAGAGCTGGCTGCCAGCTGCCAGGGGGCGGGGCTGCTGGGTGGGGGGTTGGAAGGACTGAGAAAGAAAGAAAAAACTCATGGACATGGACAACAGTGTGGGGGTTGCGGGGTGGAGGGGGGTAAGTGGGTGATCAATGGTGATGGAAGGAGACCTGGCTTGGGGTGGTGAACACACAATACAGTGTATAGATGATGTGTTATACCATTGTGCACCTGAACCCTGTATAATTATGTTAGCTAGTGTCACCCCAATAAATTCAATAAAAAAAGAAGTGCACAGTCTCAGGCCTCATCCCAGACCAACAAACCAGAACCTGTGTGTGAACAAGATCCCTACGTGACTCTGGTGCATATTCCAGTTCTAGACGCCCTGGGGCTCTAACCTTCATTCAAGGCTGCAGCCTTCGGACCACAGTGCAGGCACCGCTCCCTCCAGGAAGCCTTCCCAGCCCCTCTGCAGGCCTTGGGTGCTCCTCTCACGTCCCCCTGCACTTTGTCACCTGGATCTTGCAGGTTTCCTTGTGGCCTGTCTGCCCTTCCTCAGAGGTGAGCTCTAGCCCAGATTATTGTGTGCTCACCTTGCATGAGCAAGCTCCAGTCAGGAGGCTCGAGCCAATGAATGAATGAATGAGTGGGCAAGTGATTGACAAGACAGAAATAAAAGCCTAAAGTTCACAGAAGGGTAGATGTTTATTTTCGCTGCTTCTTAAACAAGCTCTACAAGGTAAAAACAAGACTCTTTCAATGCATACATTTTAAACCTCTGAAGTGACGTTTAGGATTCCCAGAGTGATGCGTTCTCTCGGGGATGCTGTTGCCAGTTGCTTTGTGAGGTAGGGGAGAGCAGCAGCAGAACCAAGGTCAAGGCCAAGTCCACAGCCCTCCCTGCCTTTTATTAGCTGCTTATCCAGTTGGCGGTGGGCAAGTCCTCTGTGGCACCCTTTCCCTCCTGAGGAGCACCTGCAGCAGGACATGGGTGGGGAAGGGGAGGGCGCCCACCCACTGGACTCTGCTCTGTGTCGGCATCTTTGGTATAAGGAATAATCCCCAGGCCCAGGGAGGCTCGGGGAAGGAAGGCAGCCAATATGGACTGGGGTTGGCGACCCCGGGTGTGTTCCAGCTGCCCATTCTCTCCCTGCTGCCTGTCAGCAGGGAACTGCTGGGCCTCATATTGCCAAGCAGGTGCTGAAGCCACTGCTTCACCTGCCTCCTGTGCAGAGAGCCTCTCTAAGGGCCACTGCAGCTGCTCCATCAGGGCCAATTTAGGAGACAAACTTCTGCCACGCAGCTTCGGAGCTGCAATGGAAAACATCTGCAGGAAGCACCAGCTTCGCGGGGCTGCCTTCCCTCCATCAGTCACTAGCCTAACGAGATCTTCTTGCACTTGGCTTCTTTCCCCTTTTCACTGAAGGGCCCCGATGCGCTCCACAGACATGAGCTCACGAAGGCTCCCCGAGGAGGCAGGGCAGGGCATCCTCTCCCTGCAGCGCTATCTGCTCAGCCTTGTCAGCTGGACTCTCTTTGTTCCAGCCTCACATGCCTTCTGGCCCAGGAGACCTAGGAAATGTAAGCGTGACCCCCAGCTCCTATTCAGAGCCAAGTTCAGCCTTCCGTCAGGAGCTCACCCCATGTTCGAGGTGCTTTTTGTGTGAAATGACAGACCACCTTGGTTCTGCCAGGAGCTGGGGGCTCAGTGAACAACTGTGTGTTCACAGGGGAAGTAAAAACAGCTTCAGGGTGAATCAGGGAGGGGTGGCGTATGATTCAAGGGCACGTGTCCTGTGGCCCTGGCTGTGGTCCAGCCTCTTACGCTCTGTGGCCGCGGAACTTCAAGTTTGTAGCTTTGGTGGAAAGGGCGCCCCCAGCTATTCCAAAACGCATCCCTCCTTTAAGAGGCACTTGGACCGGGGTGGCTTTCTGGGTGCTTAGAAGGCAGGCTCTCTGCCTGGTGGCAGCAGAGGGCACTGGAAGAGATCCCCAGTGTTTGCCACAGGGACAATTTAATGAAGACAACCAGTTCTTCAGCCCCGGGCGGGGGCTGGGGGGGAGGACCTGGGAAAGGCTGGGTGCGCTGAGGAAGCCGCGTGCTCCCCCTGCGTGCGCTGTTACCGGGGCTGCTCTAGGCCTCCCTGCAGACGTTCAAACTAATGATCTACAGTGAGAAGGCACAGTGGTCGAAAGATCAGTCATCACCAACTTAAAGGAGGGGAAAAAAATCACACTTGCTCTCAAGGTGGGATTCATTAGTGCCTGAGGGAAAGAGGTGACTTCACACTCCCACTGGAGGACCAATTTGCAGCCGCCAGGGTAACTCCTGACTGAGGAAAAAGCTCCCAGCTCAGGGAGGGTTAGGGAGAGCAGCCCCAACCTCAACCTCCCTCCTTTTCCCTCCCCCACTTGGCAAAGGAAGGGCCGTGAGTTGGTTCCCAGGGCAGAGAAACCATGACCCCAACCCCCCCGCCCCTGCCCTGCCACCTTAGAGCCCCAGCTCTGCAAAGGCCTTGGAGAAGTAGCAAAGGGGAGTGCGAGGCACAAATGGATCGACTCCACCAAGTGCAAGCCCCTCACTGCCTTTTCTGTGCAGAAAGTGTGTATGTATCTCAGCAAATGCCAGTGTGAGCTGCTCTTCCCCTAACCCCTGGCACTCGCTTTTAAATCTACAAGTTAAATCTCAGGGACTGAACATTTTAGCTAAGTAAGTATAATGCAAATCCTGTTATATATATGAAATATATATGAATCTATATATCACACACATGTGTGTGTCATTCTGAATATTATCGAATACATATGCATCCCAGGAATTCGGACCTCAAACCACCAATTTGTGCACAATTACACCATACTGCACGACCAAGAATAAAAGCCCCGACAGCCTCGGGGCACTGTCCTGCCGGCCTGGTTCCCGAGCCAGGTGCAAGCTCCTCACACGTGGCTGGTCTTCTGGGCCAGGGCGTGGTCCATGGGCAGCGTGAACTTGACGGCGCTGTCCTTCTCCCAGCCCCTCCGGATCTTGGAGAGTCTGCGGCCTAAGCAGGGCAGCAGGAACAGGGCTTTGGCCAGGATGACGACGCAGGGCACCAGCAGCGTGAGTGTGAAGGTGGGAGGCAGGTAGAACTTGTAGCGGCTTTCCTCGAAGGCGCGGGTCCAGCCGTAGGTGAGCGTGTGCAGGGTGCTCAGCACCAGGGCCACAAAGCCCAGCGTGGACTGCGGAAGAAAGAAGGCTGGAGTGAGGGCCGGGGCCGACGGACACAGCTATTCCACCGACGGCTCACTGCCTGCCCGGCAGAGGGGAAGGAAGGAGGGCGGCTTTAGCAGCCAGGGCTCTGGGTTCAAATCCCAGCCCTATCACTCGCTCTCCGCACGACCTTATCACCACCTAAACTCTGAGCCTGTTTCCCCAATAGAAGAACAGGAATAATGCTTCTACCCCGAAGGTATATTATATTAGTTTCAGGCATATAACCCAGTGATTAGAAATTATACAACCCATTAAGTGAAAACCCAGATAAATCCAGTACCCACCTGACACCATACATACTTATTAGAATATTATTGACCAGTCCCTGTGCTGTACTTACATCCCCATGACTGTTCTGTAACTACTAATCTGTACTTCTTAATCCCTTCACTCTTTCACCCAGTCCCCAACCGCCCTCCCATCTTGCCAGAGGACTTTAGATGTCCAAAGAAGTTTAAAAAACATTTGACTAATTTTGCGTATGTTTTAATTATACTAGAGTAACAAGTGTCTATCAGCATACCAACATCTTAATTTCACAGATAATGTTTGGCCTAAGGCCAGATAAAAAAGTGAATTGATTTGAAACTGATTTAAAGGTAAACACAAAGTGCAAAATGCACTTGGCACGTGGATGTGGCATCAGTGGTGAAGGTGGCTTGTTGGGGCCTGACGGCTGGGTGACCTGGCACTGTCTGTACTTAAAGCCCAGGGCGCTGCACTGACGGTCTTCATGGGCGCTGGTCCCTCGCCTCCGGCCCAAACACTGAACCACAAACACCAGGTGGAAATCACCCTCCCGCCCGGAAGGAGGCGATGCCAGCGGGGAGATCGAGACCATGCGAGTCCTGTGGGAAACAGTCGAGGCTTATTCCGACAGAGCCCACCCCTAAGCTGCCTGCGGGTCACGTTCAGCTAAGATTAGCTCCCTTCAAGTGCCTACACTCATGACTTTGTGTGGGAGCCGTGGTGAAGCGGCTGGAAGCGCTGCTCTGTAACTCCAGCCTCCGGGAGCTCCTGCCTGTCGGGTTTCCTGTGCCTACAAGTGCGCTCCCGGGTCTGCCGTCGGGGCTGGTCTTGACGTGCCCGACCCTGGGCGAGCCGCTTAGTCTGCCTCAGTGAGAAGTGATTCCAAACGCAAGTCAGAGATGTAGGGGCCGCGGTGTAGACCAGCCTTCTCCAGCCGCCAGCCAGGCAGGCAGATGGACAGCAGGGCGCCCAGGGGTTAGGGCTTGATGGGGGGTGAGGAAGGCACGGGGCAGGTCTGCATCTGGTAGATGGCTGCCCCCCATTTTGCTGAGTTCTTTTTTCTGGAGTTCTGTCCCCACCTTTCATTTGGGCCATGTTTCTTTGTCTCCTCATTTTGGCTGCCTCTCAGTGTTTTTTTCCGTGTATCAGGTAGACCTGCTATGTCTCCCAGTCTTGGCATGGTGGCCTTATACTGTAATTGTCCTGTGAGGCCCGTGGCAGTTTCCCTGATCTCGAGCTGGGCGCTCCAGGAGTGTCCCTTGTGTGGGTTGTGTGTCCTCCTGTTGTAGTTGAGCCTTGACTGCTGCTAGCATGTCTGTGGGTGGGGTTGACTCTCAGGCTGGCTGGCTGTGAGGACAGGACACAACCGCAGTGTATGAGCTACTGTGGGGAGCTGACCCCATGACGTGGAATTTGCCCAGCAGGGCCTGGTGCCTGCTGAGACCTCCCTTTGGGTGTGCTGCTTGTGGATCAATCAAGCGGTGCTCTGTGTGGTCTGAGGCCAGCCACCAGGTGTCTTAGTTCTGGGGCCTCTTCAGAGGGCCCAGCATGAGGCTGAGACCCCTCACTCCTCAGGGGGGAGCTTCTGCCACGGAGACATCCCTTTGGATTCCCAATGTCACATGTAGGTGTGGGGCCAGCTTGCTTTGTGGCTCTGCCCCTCCCACCGGTCTCGACATGGCCTCTTTATATCCTTAGTTATAGGACTTCTGTTCAGCTGGTCTTCAGGTGGTTCTCCAGGTTGATTGCTCTATAATTTAGTTGTAATTTTGATGTGGACATGGGAGGAGGTGAGTGCAGCTTCCACCTGCTCTGACATCTTGGACTCTCTCCTGCAATCTAATGATGCCTAACTAGCTTAATTAGGAGCAGTTAGCACAGCCCAACCCAAATTAAAACACCACCACCACCACCACCATCCAAACAAACAAAAACCCAAATTTAACACTTTGAAAACGGCCTTGGGAACAAAAGGATAAATGTAAGTATGAGTTGCCTCTATGGAATCAATGCACTATTCTGATGGGGCTTTTAGCTAAACAAATCAGTAAAGACCCAAGGCTCAGCCAGGCTCGCTGAGACCTGGTGACTCACTATGGCTGGGGGGGGAGGAAATGGGGCCTGGCTTGCTCCTTGCTGGCAGTGCTAACTTTACAGAAGGTAACAGCTCACCTCAGCAATCAGGCAGCCACTATTGGGCCTTGTGGCTTTTACATGTCTTCAACTCACGCACTTTCCATGCCAACTCAAATTCTACTGATGACCACAGGAAGAGGAAACAGACATCAGTGAGGACACAGATGTTCTGAGAGGCTAAAAATCCATCTTGGCACAGGGCTGGAGAGTGGTGGTCTTGGGACTGAAACTCAGTCTGCTGGCTCCAAACCTGTGTCTCTCCCCCAGAGGTGGCCACACACTGACTGCATCATGCACACCTAAGAGCCACCAGGAGCCAGCAATAAAAAAGCAACTTCCAGAGCCATCCAGCCACCCCCAGGCACCTGAGCTCATAGGTTAGGGATGAGCCTGTGCATCTGCACTTCTGGAAGAGAGCTCTGTGACTCCAAACTTTTCTGATGGTGGCTCACAGAATCACATTTCACATTATTGCCCAGTCGGCAACCAGGAGTGCCACATATGTATATATAACCACTGAATCAACACAACTTAAAAAACATCTATCCTGCCTGCCCAGCATGGCTCAGTGGTTGAGTGTGGACCTATGATCCAGGAGATCGTGGTTCGATTCCCGGGCAGGGCACATGCCCAGGTTGCAGGCTTGATCCCCAGTTGGGGGCACGCAGGAGGCAGCCGATCAAGGATTCTCTCATCATTGATGTTTCTACCTCTCTCTCCCTCTCCCGTCCTCTCTCTGAAATCAATAAAAATATATTTTTTAAAAATCTATCCTTACAACATGCAGAGCCCTTTGATCTCTCCTTTGCCCTCTGTTCTAGTTCATGTCTTAGGAAGCTGGCCATGAGCCACTAAATTGATTTCATGACCACCAATGAGCGTCAACTGCAGATAGTGACCTGGATCATTCTCACGCCCCAGGTGGGGGCCCCACGGCCTCTCTCTCGCTGCTTCCTCCTAACTCAGCCAGGGACAAAGGAATGTGGCCACGCACCCTAAGAATAATAGCAAAGTGCTTTTATCTTTCTGTCACACATAACCTCTCACAGCAGCTCACAGCATCCTTGCAGGGCATTAACTCCATTTTACAAGAGGCTCTGGAGGGAGGTGATCTGTCGCCAGTGACAGGGCCAGGACGGGACCAGGGCACTCACACTCCCAGCTCCTCCTCCCGTTACCAACCCAACCCCCCCCCCCCCCCCCCCCCCGCCCCGAGCATTTGCTTTTGTGGACAGAATGCTAGCGACTGATCTCCACAAGTAAAGCCCTGCTTTTCTCCCCATCTCCCACCTGCCAATCCTGCTGCTCCCGAGTGGCAGGACGACTTTCATAGTTGTCTTTTCGACTCTTCAATATGTAAAGCGGGGTGGGGCTGCGGAGGGCCCAGTGAGTTGGGCTAACAAAACCAAATCCTCCCGCTTCCCCGGGCGCCCCACAGCCTGCTTGCGATCTGCGGCTGCTTAAGGGAGCAACTTTCCGGTGAGAGGAGCAACCTGCAGTCTGTTTTAATTGTGGATAAACCATGCACCCCGGGATACCAGGCAGGAACAGGAAAATTCTAGATTTGGGTGTGCAACACACGAGGATTAGTGGCCAATAAATGAAATTCTTTTTTCCCATCTAATGCCGGCATGTGTCAGCCCTGAGCATTCCTCCAGGGACCTTCCGAGATGAGCAGAGCCAGTAAGATTCAGAAACTCACACACTTAAAAAACAACCACAGCTGTTTTGTTGTTTTTCCCCCCATTGCTTTTCAGAGAGAGTAGAGGGGGGAGAGAGAGAGAGACAGAAATATCTATGAGAGAGAGACACACTGACTGGTTGCAGGGCCGGGGATGGAGCCTGCCACCAAGGTACCTGCCCTCGGGAGGAACTGAACAGAACCTGGGACCCTTCAGTCCGCAGGCCAATGCTCTAACCACTGAGCAAACCAGCTAGGGCTACCACAGCTGTTTCATGCTAAGGTGTGTGAGTGGTCCCAATCAGGACAATTAATTTGGGTTACATAAGAGCCCTGCTCTATCGGTGCCCCTCTTTGAATTCTGTACTGTGTCCTGGCTGCAAAGAGAAGATTGCAACAGATTTCTGTTGACAGTGGGGGTGTTCTCTGGCCTGATACAACAGCAGGGGCAGAATCCAGTGTTAGTCAGCTGCCGCCCATGGGAGGGGTGGAGTTAACCCACCAACACTGGGGAGCTGGCCACAGGTTCTCCATGGAAACAACCGCAGATGCCAAACAAATGTAAAAAAAGTCATCTCAGTTGTCCTTATCATTGAAATGTGTCTATGCCTGTCTTGTTCCCTGTTACATCCCAGGTCTAGCGAGATTTGGCTGGCATGTAGTAAGTGCTGAATAAACAGTTACCACTGAATAAATGCATAAAGAACCTTTTGTTACTAGCAGCATTTCTCAAAGTGTATTCTGTGGAGTGCAGACAGTGCTCAAATAAGTCTGGTTAACCAGGTTTGTTGCTGTAGACGTTACTAGAATCTTCCATTTGCCAAAGAGCATTGTGTCTCCCTTGGGGAGCAGCAAGCTTTTACTCAGATGCATCTGACTAACCTCCTTTCCTCTGGATTTTTCACAGGATTTTTCAATGGTGTCTTTGGGAAATGCTGTTTCATCCCCTATAAACAGGTGATCCCCATGCTCACCTCCCTTCTGCCCTGCCCAAATCAAGGGATTGAAGGGACCAACAGGGCTGGGCTGAGAGGAGGGTGCTGGGTGGTCGGCTAGGCTCCCTCACTGGCTCACAGACTCCCCGTTAGGCCAGTGAGATGTCCAATGACTGCGCATCATGAGATTTTGTTTGGGAAGCTCAAGAATTGTAGAAACTGATTCTGTTTAATCCAAGGTTCAGGGGTCTGTTGTCTAACGTTTTCACAAGCTTATATCTGGCCTCCCCAGATGTCAGGAGGCTGAGCTTGTCTCGGGCAGCCCTTTATCGGGGGCTTGGGTGGGCCCGGAAGCCCCTGGCTTCTGACCCAGTGGTCGTCTTGTCTGGATTATCACAACCCAGGCAGTTTGCCAAGGGGAAGGGGCTGGCACACGAGGTGAGGCGAGGCCAGGGAGGCTCATTAACAGGCAGACCTACTTTACCTGAACAAAGCTGAACTCCCTCCAGTTGAGCGAGTTTGCGATGGATGGCAGAGAGGTGACAGCCAGTAGGGACAGCGTGCCAAGGGCCAGCACTCCCAGGGAGAGGTATATCTCCATCCGCCAGACATTTTCCTCAACCCAGAGGTGACTCTTGTTGGTCAAGACCTGGTGTGGAAGGAAGGAAACTATGAACATGGTGGCCATGGTCGGTGCTCTGGGATGTGTTGAGTGGATACCTTTGGATGCCAGACAGAGTAATGGTTAATGAGAGAGTAAGGGCTGATGTTTCCACCACACGTAACATGTGCCCGGCTCTGCTCTAAGCTCTTCTTGGGTATCGGATCATCTGATTCTCACAACCACCCCACGAAGCAGAGGTCACTCTTACCCTCATTTTACAGAACAGGGAAATGAGGCGAAAAGCTGAAGTACCTTCCCCATGGTCACAGCTAGCTAGGAGATGGTAGAGCTGGGATCAGGACCCAGGCGATCTGGCTCCAAAGGCACAGGTTCCCTTCCCTCCCTGTGGCTTTCACAGATCTGCCTGCCAGCCAACCAGACGGTGACATGAGCCGGGTGAGAGTCAGAGAAATCAACAAGACGTGCAGACCCTTCAAACATGACCATATCGCCGGGCTTCTGATCCTCAGACCCCAAAGGAGGGAAGGAGAAGCTCTCCTAGCTGGGAACCCCCTCAGTCAGATGGGCTCATGTTTCTGCTGCCTGCCTGCTCCCCGACCCTTTGCCTTCCTGGTCCCCCAACCAGCCCCCATCACTGCCTCGCACTCAGGGCTCACAGACACACAGACACTAATGTCCCCAGCTCCCACCTCCCACCCAGGTCCCCAGTTCTGTCAGATGCATGTAGTTTTGGCTTACCACTGCCAGGCAACAGTGACTAACGCACTCACCAAGCACCCCGGTGAGCACTTATAAAGCACCTACTGTGTGCAGGGCCCTGGGCTGCAGAGGGCAAGGATATCTGCTCTCACAGAGCTCTGGGATTCCCCACGAGCTCCAGGGACACAAATCAGGGTCCATGTGGGCCTGGAGGTTTCTACCCCCCCACCCCACCCAGTGTCTTTGCAGCTGAGCCCCCTCCCAGCCCGGCTGACACATGGGGAACTTTTAGCAAGGTCATTCCATTAGAACTGCCATTTCCTAATGAGACCGGTAGCACAGCTCCTGGAAGTCGAGGTGTCCTCTGAGAAACACTATGAAACACTGATGCTTTATTCTACCAGCAGAACAAGGAAGAGTCTGTCCATTAGGAAATGTGATGATGCGTCAGCAGGCAGGCCTCTGCTTTGCAAAACAGAATGACTCACACAGGGTTTTGAGAAAGTATTTCAGCAGGAAAAATAACCCAAGCCCAGTGACCAGATATAACATTAAAAATTAATCTAGTGGGCTAAGCAAAATGGTTGAGGAGCTTATGAGAGAAAGTTTAAAAAACTAGAAAATGCCATCAGCTGGGTACTTCTGCAATTTGAGAAAAGTGACTGCCTCTGTTCTAACTTTAAGGGCAGACTGGCTCGCTCTGGTGTTTAAGACTCAAAAGAACCAAGAGTCTGGGGACCCAGCTTCTCGTCCTTACCACAAGTCCTACGTGTGACTGGGCTTCCTTTCTGCCCCAGAGGGCAATGGGTGAGGTCACGTCTAAAACCCTATGACTGCTGCTAGTGGACAGGCCAACATCAGTATTGGCTAGAGAGGTGGCTGACGTTACCCCACCGAGGGCAGGTGGAGCCCGCGCAGCTGAGCCCCAAGAAGCCTTACTCAGGCCCCAGCTCGTTACAGCCGCCGAGTCACCTCCTGGCTGCAGGCTGTTTGTTCTCCAAGCACTCTGTCGCTGCTCTCTGCATGTTGGTAAGATAGGGCCATTCATGTCACAAGTCAGGGTGTGGATGATCACACACACCACAGTTGCTTGCAAAATGTCTTGTTTTTTTCCCTCTAACACTTTTGCTCTGCAGGATGCTGGAAAGGGGCGGGAGAGGGAGCCGAGGATGGATTGGAGCCCGAGGAGGATCTGGATCCAGCTCCCTTCCACAGCCTGTGAGATTCTCACTCAACCTGCTGAACCCAGTGCTGGACTTGGGGCTCCCAGTGGCCAGCATCACCCACGACTGGAACACAGACCTGACAGCTCTCCACGCCCCTAGTAATTCTCCTGTGTCTAGAGCTAATCAAGGCAGCCACGTGGAGAATGACAGGAGGTCTGTTCATCAGCAGACGGCGAAATGGTGGCTGCATTCATGTGGGATTTCCTTTCCCTGTAGGCTGCAGGTTAGACCCTGAAGGACCCAGGGCCAGGAGGGCCAGGGGCTACACATCAGCCCCTCTCCGTGTCCCAAGGGTGGGTGATGGGTGGGAAGAGAGCGGTGCAGACCCAGAGAAGGGGAGGCAGGATGTGGAAGGAGCAGCCTGTAGTGGGGAAAGAATCCCAAGGCCTGGATTCCAACCCAACTCTGCCTGGGGGCAGTCATGGGACCCTGGCTACTGGCAACACTGTCTCCTTCTCACTGTGTTACTGGAAAGACCAAAAAGAGAATGTTTGTGGCACAAGTGGCACGTGACTGGCACACACGAGGTGATTAATGTAAGTGGCTGGTGCCGTTGTTCCTAATGAGAACTGGGCAGTTGGACTAGCTCTTGCTCCGAGTTCTACATGCACTCCTCCTAAGAGATGCCTGGTATTGGCTTGTGGCGGCCAAGTTAACAGCCACTCGGTGAACACGGGGTGGGAACCTGTGCCACAAACGTGGGCCCCGGGCGTGAAGGCCTGGTCACGAACTCTGAGTCAGGAGAAAGACAGGCGTGCAAATGACTGGCCACAAGGTGCTGCATGAGAAAAATCAGAGAAGCGCACAACATGCATTTCACAGAGATGAGCGTGGCGGGGAGATGAGCTGGGGCGCTGAAAGCAGTAGTTTTGAAGGAAGGACAGGAGTTTGTCAGGCTGTCAAGGTGTCCAGGGTGGGGAACCCAGGCCAAAAGGAATGAGCTTTGTCCATTCGTAGGACAGTATGTGACCTAATGTGATGGGTCACAAGAGCAGTGGGAGATGTGGCCGGGAGACAGGGAGGCTGCATGGTGAACAGTCTGTCACTACCCCAAGGGCAGTGCGGCGTCGCTGAGAGCTTTTCAGCAGTGACATGGTAAATGTGAGTTTTAGACAGTTCCCTCTGACAGCCTAGACTAGACCTAGGGCGAAGGGGAGAAGAAAACTGTGTTGGTTAAATATTTTCTTTGATCTTGATCTTGAAATGCATTTCTAGGGAACTGCACAAGCAAATCAGAAACACTGCAAATATTGGTTATTGTCCGTAATAATACAGTCAATAAACATGGTCAGAGAGGTTTTCTCCACAGCTGGGATACAGGTCTACGGCTGGGATACAGGTCTATAGCTGGGATATAGTTCTACACTAGGATACAGCTCTACAGCTGCGATACAGCTCTACAGCTGGGATACAGGTCTACAGCTGGGATACAGGTCTATAGCTGGGATACAGGTCTATAGCTGGGATATAGTTCTACAGCTGGGATACAGGTCTACAGCTGGGATACAAGTCTACAGCTGGGATATAGGTCTACAGCTGGGATACAGGTCTACAGCTGGGATACAGGTCTACAGCTGGGATACAAGTCTACAGCTGGGATATAGGTCTACAGCTGGGATACAGGTCTACAGCTGGGATACAGGTCTACAGCTGGGATACAGGTCTACAGCTGAGATACAGGTCTACAGCTGGGATACAGCTCTACAGCTGAGATATAGGCCTACAGCTGGGATACAGCTCTACAGCTGAGATATAGGTCTACAGCTGGGATACAGCTCTACAGCTGGGATACAGGTCTACAGCTGGGATACAGGTCTATAGCTGGGATACAGGTCTATAGCTGGGATATAGTTCTACAGCTGGGATACAGGTCTACAGCTGGGATACAAGTCTACAGCTGAGATATAGGTCTACAGCTGGGATACAGGTCTACAGCTGGGATACAGCTCTACAGCTGAGATATAGGTCTACAGCTGGGATACAGCTCTACAGCTGAGATATAGGTCTACAGCTGGGATACAGCTCTACAGCTGAGATATAGGTCTACAGCTGGGATACAGCTCTACAGCTGAGATATAGGTCTACAGCTGGGATACAGCTCTACAGCTGAGATATAGGTCTACAGCTGGGATACAGCTCTACAGCTGAGATATAGGTCTACAGCTGGGATACAGCTCTACAGCTGAGATATAGGTCTACAGCTGGGATACAGCTCTACAGCTGGAATACAGCTCTGCCTCCAAGTCTTCAGACTCAGGGGCTTAAAGGAAACCCCATGTCTCCTGTGCCCTGCCTAACTAGATCCCTCACCCAAAGGCCCAGCAGGGCAGCCAGGACAGTGAGCCTGCACCCACCAGGAGGCCCTGAGGGGCGGCTCAAGGGCAGGATGGGAAAGGTGCACATCAGGCACCCTGGAGGCCCTGCTGCAAAGGGCTGAATGCAGAACATCCTCGGATGTCCAGTCTCAGCGCCTGCGAACAAGGCTGACCCGTGGACCTTAACATCTGCTTCAACACCTCCAGGTCAGGTGACTCACCACTGCGCTGCTCTGCTCTGTCAGCGCCCCACCTTCCTCTAACAATGCCCCTCTCCGACATACCCACACCATCCCTGGCTCTGCCCTCCAGAACTCTGCAGAACAAGTTTAAGCCCCTTTGTGTGACAGGCCTTTGCTGCCTCTGAGAGTGATCCAGTCCTGTGGGGGTGATGGTTGCCTGGCAACCTCCACCAGGGCCTCCAGCCCTAAAGGGCTTTGGAATTTGGGGAAACTACCTGGCATGCGCTCCTGTGCCCTAGTATTTGCATCATGGCAACACTAGGTTAACATACTGTCAAGGAGAGCCTTGCCTGGGTGGAGAATTGAGAGAAAGAACATTAGAGAGAGAGTGGGGGGGGGGGGCAGGGTGTGCCTTGGGCTCTTCAGGGAGCAGCATCACTTTCTTCCCCACCCACTGCCAAAATGCCTGCCAGTCAGATCTTCTGCCTCCTGGGCAGCAAACACTGTGCCAGTCCCGGAGGAACCACACAGAGCCGCCCTTTTTAGAAGAAAATATCATCAAAGAGCATCAAAAACATTAGCACTAAAAGAGACCTTGATCTACACATCAGGGCTCTGAGGACAAAAGAGGGGCTGTGACTTGCTCAAGGTCAAGGTCTTGGTTTACCATCAGTGATGTTTTAGCACAAGAGCTGAGGGCTCTGGCCTTTAGACCTTCCAGGCCTTCCTACCCCAGCCAAGGGAAGGGACAAGACTGTCTAGTTTTAGTCCCTTCTGTGACCCCAGAACCTGAGAGAGTAGGTGCTCAGTGAATGAATGAATTAATGACTTGAGTTCTGGGATCACTTACTCCTCTCCATCTGGACTTGTTTCCCCTGTAGAAAGCACTATGGATATGAGCACACATCAGAATGGCTGGATCTGAATCCCAGTTCTGCCACTTACTGGCTGTGTGATTTTGATCAAGTTACTTAACCTCTCTGTGGCTCAGTTTTCTCATATGTAAAATAAGGGTAGTACAGAACCTGGCTTATAGGGATGAGATAAAGGTAAAACGAATTCACACGGGGGATGTAAAGCCTTTAGAACGGCACCTAGAACACAGCAAACTCTTTTTAAAGGTTTGTGACTTATTTTTCCCCTTCCTCTCTTTTCCAGTAGGCACCTAGCTTCTCTGCCTGAAGTTTGGTGTTCTCCGCCTCTCTTATGAAAGACCAAGCCCACAGATGCATGCTGCCAGGTGTCCGTGGGTGGCAAAGGATGAGGGCATTTGAGAAGCTGCTAACAGGGAAGTTGAGAATGAGTGGGGGCTGAGGTCTGTGGCTCATAGGCAGTGACCCAACCTCACCCCTTGGTCCTGCTCTGGGATGTGGTCCGGCCACCGAGGGAACGGCTGCGTGGTGGGTGCACCTGGGGAGGGAACCGCCCCACAAGAGTCCCTACATTTCCCCCGGGCTGGAAAGGGATGGATGAGAAGTGTCTCTTTGGTACCTGGGCCAAACTCTGCTGGGTGACTAGTGTTCCGGAGTGGGCTGGGCCCATACACCAGTCCTGGGGCTGGGGACTGGAGGTAGAATTAAGCAGGCTGCAGGAACTACAGGACTGTGTCATTTGCAGACCTGAGCTTGGGACTCAGAATTGGGCCCTGTGAGCTTGTAAACCAGGAGAGAGCACCAGGGGCCTGTCTCTATGGGGGCAGGTGCCAGCTGCCTGTGTTGCTACCTGGCTTGGCCTGAAAGCCCCCATTTCACAGGAATCCTGATGGCAAAAGAGCAACATGTGGGTTTCTTAAATGAATGAATCATTACTCTCCCCGCCCCCCCAAATCTTCCTCCTGCAGCATTCACCACCTTAGCTGATGACAACACCACTCCTCCAGGTGCTCAGGCCAGACTCGGAGTCACCTTTGACCACCCCCATGTCCATCAGCAAGTCTGTGTGCTCCACTTCAATGCCGTCCCGCCCCCCACTCCAAACCTCCACTGCTTCTCCTCCGGGTCCTGCACAGCCCCTAAGTCTCCTCTCAGCATCTGCCTTCAACCCCTTCTTGTCTATTCTCCACCAACAGCCAGAGTGAGCCCGTTAAAACAGCAAGTGGATCATCACTCCTCTTCTCAAAAGCCCTCACTGGCTCCCCGTTGTACTGAGCCTAAGGCCGAAGCCCGTCCTCAGCCTCCCAGGCTCCCCCGGGCTGGCTTCAACCCGCCAGGCCTCGCCCACCACCCCGCCGCTCGGCTCCAGCCACAGGGCCTCCTGGCTGCTCCTCACATGTGCCGGGCAGCTCCCCCTGAGGGCTTCCTGCTGGATGTGGTGAAGTCTCCCCTGCCCGGGCTGTGCCCACGAGCATAGGGATTTTCATAGTTTGTTCACTGATCCTCAAAATCTCGGACAGCAGGACGTGGGCACTGCCCGGTGAGAGCAGAATCCACAGGAGACTGGTGACACACGGGACCGTGACGGGCGTGGCCGGGCTTGGTGCCCGGCACCGCCGTGGGCCGTACCTGCTTGACGGCCAGGTTGACCAGGTCGTAGCGGTAGGAGATGCGCACGGGCAGGCAGACGCTGTAGACGGCGTGCAGCGCGGCGCAGAAGAAGCTGAGCAGGCCGATCTGCTTGCGGTGCTGCAGCCAGTGGTCCAGCCAGTCGGGGAAGCGGCGGTACTTGGTGCCACGCCACAGCTGCAGGGCGGCTGCCAGCATGCCAGGCAGGTAGACCAGCGACAGCAGCACGTAGGCCACGCAGGGCAGCGTCGTGTTGACCACGGACAGCGGGAGCTTGTAGAACTTGCTCTTGCCCTCCTGCACATAGGGCTGCAGCACGTCCCGGATGCAGTTGTAGGTGTAGAAGAAGAGGAAGAGCCCCAGGGCCAGGATGGTTGGCACCTTCCAGCTGGGGAGGAGGTGCAGAGGCAGGGCCTCCACCTCCCGGGCCGAGGCCAGGGACCCCATGTCCACGGGCATGAAGCCCATGGCGTGTGCCAGCTCTGAGACGACGCGCTTGGCTTCTGGCTGGTCACTACAAATGGGCACCTGTGGGGGGAAGGAGAAGGGGACTCAGATAGGATCACAGGCCACTGGGATGGGCAGGGCCCCATGAGCATCAGGGCGAAACTCCCCACCCCACGGAGCAGCTGAAAAACCAAGGCCAGCGGTGACAGTCAATGGTATAGCTGGGAGCAGAGATGGCTGTGACAGCCAGGCCAGGGGTCTTCCCTCGCCCCCTTGTAGCCTCCCAGGCCCTGGGCCACCAATGCCCACTACTCAGGAAGAGCACCTGGGGCTCACCTAGTGGTGAACATTTTGCCCAGCTCATTACCAGCCTCCACAGCAAAGTGCCCACCTGGGCAGCCCCCACGGGCCTTGGAACAGGTGCTTCGAGGACTGTGGTCTACCCTGGGGAGCACTCGGCAATTGGGCTTTACCTGTAGCCGTGAGTGCATTTCTACCCCTCAGTCTGGAAGTGTCCCTTTTCATTACGTTCCTTGGCCCCTACAGCCCTCAGCCGACACACAGGTCTTCCACAAGCCAGCCCCAGCCTCAAGGTCCATTGCTCCCCAGTACAAGCTCGCATGCAAGCACACCGGTGTTCTCAGTCCCTAAACTCTCCACGGGCCGTGCCGACACTGCTGTGGTCAGCGTGGCCTACCGACACCACTCCGCACGTACTGTGTGCCAGGCTTACACCTGCGCTCCCTCAGCCTGCTCAGGCCCATAGTAGGTACTACTGGCCCAATGTTTCAGGTGAGGAAACTGAGGTCTGTGCCTTTGCAGGTTGTCTCAGTGCAGAAGGCCCTGCTGCATAACAACAAGATGCGGGCAAGGCCAAGGCCAAAGTCAACCTCAAATTCTTCCCCAGCCCGCTGATAGCTCTGTTTCCTCCAAGCCCCGCCACCCAACACTCACCCAGTTTCCGGCCTGTCCACACACAGGCGCCCTAAGACGCAAGCTGCACATAGGGCCCCACAGACAGGGATGGTGGCCTCTGTGTGCTCCCCCACAGCCTGGCATGGAGCTATGCAGGGGGGGCGTCTGGGCTGAATTTATTGGTGGAAGTTCTCAAACACATGTGGCTCCCGGCTCCTTCCTCCAGAAAAATGCTTGGCCTCTTGGTATTAAAAAGGACCTTGTCTTGGTAAGAGCTCCCCCTGCCAACAACTGCACGCACTCTGGTCATTCTCTGGAGCCATTTTCCAGCCTCAGAAAAACCTGCTAGTGACTATTTTGAGAAATCCACTCAGTTCTTGGAAGCCCTGGAATAAATGGATGAAAGTTTGGGACAGACACACTTCCTCAGGGTTTGGCACATAAGCGTGTTACTGTCCTTCTGAGTCCAATTCTAAAGGAAAAGTTTCTTCCCTTCTGGACTCTAAACACAAAAAGGAAGCCATCAGCCTTTTCTTCCTTGTTTCCTAGGTAGTCGAGTTACTGTCGAAAAAAGAATATGAATTTCAAATTCATAGGAACTGAGTTCAAATCTCAGCTCACCAACTGTGGGACCTCAAGTTCATCGATATCCCTGAGCCTCAGTTTCCTCCTCTGTGAAATGAACCTTGCAGGGGTGTGAGACGAGCTGAGACAATGGAGCGTGAAGAGCCCGGCATGCTCAGGGCCCTCAAGGAAAGCTAGCCATTTACCTTCGTTGCGGTGGTTGCTACTCCCCCAGCACCTACCTGCCTGTTCCCATCCCTTGGGCCAGCCTGCAGGGTCCAGGCGGAGATGACATTGAAGGCCTTGACCACGGTGCAGGCGGGGAAGAGGGAGGCCAGGTACTCGGCATTGGACTCCCGGCGCTGAAGGTGCTCCTGCTCTGTGGGGTTGCTCACATCCACCAGGATCTTGCCGGCCAGCTGGCCGCTGAGGCCGCACAGCGAGGAGTAGTGCTCCCGGAACACGGCCACAAAGATGACCTCGGGGGAGCCTACCGCCTCCGCCTGGAAAGTCACTTGTGCTGCTGAGGGGAACAGCCCAGCCGTGCGTTTGGGGTTGCGGCTTCCCACCACCACGCTGAAGCCAGAGCCCACCAGGCGTGTGGCCAGGGAGCGGGCAAAGTCCCCAGTGCCCAGGATGCCCACTTTGGGGGCCTCGCTGGCGGCCTCGGCAAGGCTGCCATCACTGTCCACCAGGCGACGGCTGATCAGCGGCTTGTCCATCTCTCCTGACATTTTGGTGGCTGCAAGAGAAAACAGGGACCTGGTCAATGGAGGGTCCTGGACTGCCCTTCCTATCGCCTGTCTCTTGTTCACTGTAACTGCATGGTTGTCAAACATTCATCCAACAGGCTTCATGCGTGCTAACCTGTGTCAGCAGGCAGGGGCGAGCTGGGTGAGACGGAGCCCCTTCTTGAGGGCACACATGCAGGAAGAGGAGGGGGGGAACCTCTGATCTCCACCCTTTGTCCTTCCTGCTAAATTACTTCTTTGGGACAAATCTACAAGAGTGAGAGTGCTGAGCAAGAAGGGAATGGAATTTCCAATATCATGCTGTGCAATGCCGTGCTTCTTTTCAAGGGACCATGTGGTGGCCAGTGTCACTATCCAGAGTGACTGTTTAACCCAACCTCACCACTGCTGGGTGCTATCTCTGATTACCAGGAAGGGTAGACAAGTTCCTCTGCTCGTTTAAAGTTTGCATTTTGGAACAGTACCTATGATGCTTCCTTAAGTACATGTTGAGCAGCTTGAAGGCAAGGACTTCATCTTATTTGAATCTGGATCTCACCACTTGTCACAGGGCTGGTGCTCAAGATTTGCTGAATTAATGAATAAATACTGAAATCCCACTCTAAGGGTAGGGTGGGGGTGGTCATGACATTGAACGGGGTCCTGAGATTGGGTGGTGCCCTGGGATCTTCTTTACTGAGCCTGAGGTGTGAGTGGAAATGGAGGAAAACCTGGACTTGAACCAGGAGTTTATAATAAACTTATTGGGAAAAATTATAATTGTCTATAAAAATTATATTTTAATTTGCTATTTCCTTTATGCATGCATATAAGCAACAAGCCACAGCAGTATTCACAGTTTGTCACTCATACTGACCAATGTGATGGCACAAATTTAATTGTGAAAGAGTTTTCCAAATACTGCTTAAATTCATCACTAATTTAAAATAATTGTAAACAGGAGCACCTACATATATAGAACAAATATTAGCAGATCTGAAGGGAGAAATAGATAGCAATACAGTAACAGTAGGGGACATCAATACCACTTTCAACAATAGATAGATCATCCAGACAGAAAATCAGTATGGAAACATTGGACAGCCTTGCAACCTCCTCATGTGTACATGGAACATTCTCCAGGATAGATCATATGTCAAGTCATAAAACAAATCTTAACAAATTGAAGGAGGTTGAAATCATATCAAGATTCTTTTCTGACCACAACAGTATGAAACTAGAAATCAGTAATAGGAGGAAAGCTGGGAACTTCACAATTATGTGGAAATTAAGGGACACACCCCTGAACAACCAATGAGTCAAAGAAGAAAACAAAGGGAAATAAAAAAAAAATATATTTTGAAACAAATGAAAATGGAAACAAAACTTATGTGATACAGCAAAAGCAGTTCTAAGAATATTAATAGCTCAGTGCCTATATTAAGAAAAAGAAAAAAAAATCTCAAACAACCTAACTTTATACCTCAAGGAACTAGAAGAAGAACAACAAACTAAGTGCAAAGTTAGCAGAAGGGGGAAATAAAATGACCACAGTGGAAATAAATGACATACAGGCTACAAAAACAATAGAAAAAAATTAACAAAACTAAGACCTGTTTTGTTTTTTTAAAATAAACAAAATTGACAAATCTTTAGCGAGACTAAAGAAAAAAAAAAAAAAAGATGAGAGAGAAAATAAACAAAATGAAAAATAAGAGGAGAAATTACAACTGATACTACAGAAATACAAAGAATTATAAGAGACCATTATGAATAATTATATGCCAACAAATTGGATAACCCAGAAGAAATGGACAAATTCCTTTAAAACATACAGTCTACCAAGACTAGGTCATGAAGAAATAGAAAACCTGACAGGTCAATAATGAGTAAGGATATTGAATCAGTAATTTAAAATCTCCCAACAAAGAAAAAGCCGGGGCCTGGATGGCTTCACGAGTGAGTTCTACAAAACATTTAAAGAAGAATTAATGCCAGTCCTTCTACAATTCTTCCAAAAAACTGAACGGAAGGGAACACTTCCAAGCTCATTTTATGAGGCCAGCATTACCTTGATACCAAAAAGGACACTGCAAGAAAAGAAAATTACAGGACAATATCCCTGATGAACATAGATGCAAAAATCCTCAACAAAATACTAGCAAACAGAATTCAACAGCACATTAAAAGAATCCTACACCATGATCAAGTGGGATTTATCCCTGGCATGCAAGGGTGTTTAAACATCTGCAAACCAATAAATGTGATATACCACATTAACAGAATTAGGATACAAATCATATGACCATCTCAATAGGTACAGGAAAGAGCATGTGACAAAATTGAACATCCTTTCATGATAGAAACTCTAAGAAAATCAGTATAAGAGGATTACCTCAACATAATATAAGCCATGTATGACAAGTGCACTCCTCACACCATACTCAGTGGTATAAAGCTTTTCCCTTAAGATCAGGGATAAGACAAGGATGCCCACTCCTGCCACGTCTATTCAACACAGGACCAGAAGTCCTAGCCAGAGAAATCAGGTGAGAAAAAGAAATAAAAGGCATTCAAATTGTCACTATTTGCAGACAACATGATCTTATATATAGAAAACCCTAAAGACTCTACCAAAAATTTGTTAAAACTAAGAAACTAATTCAGTAAAGTTGCAGGATACAAAAATCAATATACAAAAATCAGTTATAGTTCTAGACACTAACAATGAACAACCTGAAAAAGAAATTTTAAGAAATTTCATTCATAATATCATCAAAAATATAAAAAAAAAACTTAGGAATAAATTTAACCAAGGAAGTGAAAGATCTGCACACTGAAAACTATGAAACTGATGAGAGAAAATGAAAAAACACAAATAAATGGAAATGTGTCCATGTTCATGGATCAGAAGAATATTGTTAAAATGTCTGTACTACCCAAAGTGATCTACAAATTCAAAGCAATCTCTATCAAAAGACCACAAATAGCTAAAACAATATTGAGCAAGAACAAAGCTGGAGCCCTGCTGGGCGTGGCTCAGCGGTGGAGCATCAACCTAGGATCCAGGAGATCGGGGTTCGATTCCTGGTCAGGGCACATGCCCGGGTTGTGGGCTAGGCAGCCGATCAATGGCTTTCTCATCATTGATGTCTCTATCTCTCTCTCTCCCCCTCCTTTCCTCTCTCTGAAATCAATAAAGACATGTTTTAAAAAAAAAAAAAAAGAACAAAGCTGGAGGCATCGCACTTCCTGATTGCAAACTATATTACAAAGCTATGGTAATCAAAATAGCATGGTACTGGCATAAAAACAGACTAATGGGTGTAAGGGTTGAGGGGAGGGGGCTCTGGAGCCAGACTGCCTAGGTTCTAATTCCGGCTGCCACATGCTGGCTATGTCACCTTGGGCTTGTCAGTGCCTTAGTTTCCCCAACTATGAAAAGGAGACAATCAGAGCACCTTCCTTATGGGGAGGTAGGAATAAGTAAGCCAGTATTTGTAAAACACTTAGGACAGTGGTCGCCAAGCACACAATAAACACTCAGTAGATGTGGGACTGTTATTATGACACAAATACTGGTTGCAAGCTCGGTACCAGCAGCAGGGACAGGCAAAGGAAAGATGCAGAAGACCCTGGCGGCACCTCCTCAGCTGTGGGGAAGAGGGGCTGTGCAGGTGGCCTCAGGCTCCCAGGCCAGCTTAGGGATTTGGCTTAAGGTGAATGTAAAGCCACCTCCTGGGACTCCAGTGTCCCCTGCGCTCAGTCAAGGTGGGAACAGATAGACTCACATCTTTCCCAGCCACTGCCTCAGCCACCTGGAGACACCAGCCCTGGGCCCAGCTTTGCCCTTACCAGGAAGGAAAGAGGCCTTAGCGAGGCCTGCAGACCGTCTTCTCCACATTTGCTAGCAATTTGGAGGAGCCCAAGAAGGCCCCCTCCTGGACCGAATCCTCTCCACCATCTCCGTTCGCTTTCTCCTCTCTCCTGTCTCCTGAGTAACTACCATGTGAACACCCGAGGAGCACAAAGATGGGTAAGACGTGGTCCCGCCTCAGATGGTTCACAGCCTGGTTTTCAATGGTGTGCGTGCGTGTGCGTGTGTGTATATGGTGAGATAAGACACACCCGCCCAGGGCGGAACACAGGGCGGCACAGTGGAGCCCAGGAGGCAGGCACTTCAGGAGGGGAAGCCAGGCTGGGCTTCGTGGCATACATGGCACCTGCTGCTCCTTGAAGAACCCCAATGGTTTACAGACTCAAAGCCAAACCCAACCCCCGGGAAGGAAAAGAGACGAGACCCAGGCTTTGAATGCTGCCTGTGTTTAACCCCAGACTTAGCATGGAGAGTGGGAAGGAACTGTTTGGAGCTGGCTCTTGAGACTCAGTGCTCAGTGCTCAGAACCTGACTCGGTATTTTCTTCTTTTGGGGGGAGCTGAGACAGAGGCAACTGCACAGAGAAAAGCCATGGCAGGGGCTGGGGGTCTGGGACAGGGCCTAACTTTGCCGCAAACTGGCCTTGAGACATGGGAGCATCGCTGAGCCTCTCTGGGTGGCTTTCGGGACATCAGATCCTCTCCGAGCCCCACCACCGGGGCAGTTTAGGGATCCATGAAAAGTCCCAGGCGTACGATCCTCAGGGGCCCTGTGCAGGATGAATGGAAATGAAACATAAAGCACCTCTAATGTGCTTCTTGCCATCAAAATTTGGCCCTTAGGACAGGAACCAGCCAGGTGGTAGTGCCTTCTGGGGAGGCCTCCACCCCAGGGGCGCTTTTTCCTGCAGTTTTGACACGGGGGCAAGTGCTGTGGTCAAATCACAGGCACTCCATCACTTACTAGCTGGGCGCTTTTCAGCCTTAGTCTCCTGGCCTTAAAAATGGGGACACTTGTCCCGGCCGGTGTTGCCCGATGGTTACAGCATCAGCCAGCACACTGAAGGGTCGCGGGTTTCATCCCCATGCGGGAGGCAACCAGTTAATGTGAGAATCAATGTTTCCCTTTCCCTCCTCTCTCTCCTTCTCTCTCCCTTCCACTCTAAAAATCAACAGAGAAAATACCCTGGAGTAAGGATAAAAGAAAAGTGGGAAATTTCAGACACTAGCAGGCCGATGCCGAAAGGCAAGGTATCAGGGACGGGCAGTGCCCTTAAGTCCATCTAACGCAGTTGCATGTCTGTCTAGTCATGTTAAGCCACCAATGGAAGAAAAATCTTTAAAATGGGGACACTAATTGCTGTGAGGTGACACGAGGAAATCCGTGCTGGCTCAGAGCCCCCTTCTGACTGGTACGTGTGCGAGTGTGTGTGTACGTGCTGTTCTCCGAGGTGCTTCGTGGGCAGTGGTCACGTCTCAAAATTCTTTTGCTCTCCCAGAGACCAGATCAAGGCCTGCGGCTGGCGTGGACTAACCCTGCCTTGCCCTGGCTCCCTGGCTGTTCTATTTACAGGTCTGACGGAGGGAGGCCAAGGGGATCAAATTGCTGCTGGGTGGGCCGAGGCCTGCAGCTCATCCACAGACCTGCCCCTCCCCCTCCCACGCTTCCAGCAAAGACCCACCGAGACTGGGCATGCAGGATGGCACCAACCACAGCTCCTGCCCCTCTGGGCCTCTGCCCAGGCTCACCGACCCCCTCCCACTTCCCAGCAGAGCCATGACACGGGCTGTTTGTGGCTGGGAGCCATGCCTGGCCCATGGGCCTGCCTGCCAGCTCCCGCCAGCTCTCGGGCAGGCCACTCGTGGTGGGCAGCCCTGCAGCCTCTTCTGAGCGGGGGGCAGACAACCCTCAGACTGAGGTGACCGGGCAGGCAGCGGACAGGGAGGGGTCGCTGCGGGGTTGGATGTTGGTGGGGACAGAGGGCGGCTGGCTGTGGCACCTTGCTGTTAGATGGGGAGATGGCCTGCAGGCCAAATAGAGTGCTTTCCACCCCTCCCCCCAGGCAGAGGCTGATGGAGCTAACATTTCTGGCCTGGCTGTCCTCAGGGACTGAGAGAGGAATAGGGCACAGTTCTTGTCCTCATGAGGCTCACAGTTATCTTCAAACTTTATTTTTCAATTTTATCTGGTAGTAAAATTAAATTTGGAGGATACATTCCTGTTATTGCTATGTTTATTTATAAGTTAAACATATTTAAATTTTATAATTTGTGCACTCTAATGTTATATACAAAATAAATCATATATAAATAAAATGTGAAGGGATAAAGTTAAAATTTAAATACACATGGAAGCTCTAAGTTTTCTTAATCCCTGCGGAATTCACAGCCATTCTTCAGAACTGTGCCCAAAGAGAGTGCCAGGCATGGGAGGAAACTGAACGAGGTCTCCTGAGAAGAGGGCAGTGACTTCAAAAGGGGGAATTGGGCGGCTTTTCTTAAGCCTAAAAAGTGTATGGTTAGAAAGAGCAACCTGCGAGGCTGAAGGTGGATTCTTCCCGAATGATTTCCTCACCTGGAGACACCACAAGCCCTATCTCTCCAGCCTCAGTTTCCTTATCTGAAGAATAAGAATGCCAAGAGCTGCCCAGCTGCCCTCAGCGGGCACAGGGTGGCCGAGGGCTGTGCATACCTGGAGCATTGCTCTGTGGCCGGAGGCTTCTCTGAAGTCCTTGCCTGGTGGCACCCGGCCTTGTCTGCCTTCCCACCCCCGTCACCTTTGGGAGGGCAGGGGTCACTGTGTTTGCGTCATGCTATACCGCTGGCACATGATAGGGGTCCCTGCATATTTCTGACTGAAGGCTCACATCCCTGGACCTTACTCAGAACTTACTCTGTCCTTTGGGGACAGAAATCCTTTCAAAATGCAGTGTCTATTCCAAGAGAAGGCAGTCAGATCCTCACGCGCAACGCAGGGATCGCACAAGCCACAAGAGGGGATGTTCTTGGGTCTTGTCTTCTGTTTTTATAGAACCTGCTTATAGGTTTATATATCCTCCCTTGTCACCAGGACATTTATCACAGCTTTCTGTCTGCCTCTTTGCCGGTTTTTTTTTTCCTTTTTATTGAATTTATTGGGATGACACTGGTTAACAAAATTATACAGGCTTCAGGTGCACAGTTCTATAACACATCATCTGTACACTGTATTGTGTGCTCACCACCCCACGTCAAGTCTCCTTCCATCACCAAGCCTGCTTGCCTCTTAAAGTCCCCCACCCCCCAGGTCTTGCTAATTTGCTGTGAACAAGAAATACAGGCAACACACCATCAAGAAAGTGAAAAGACAGCCCACAGAATGGGACAAAAATTTGGCAAATCATGTATCTGATAAGGGACTTGTTTCTAAATACATAAAGAACTCTTACAACTAAATATTAAAAAGACAGCGCTGGCTAGGTTGGTTGGAGCGTTGTTCCGAAACAACCAAGGTTTCGGGTTCGATCCCTGGTCAGGGCACATATAGGAATCAACAAGTGGATGCATGGATGGGTGAAACAACAAACTGATGTTACTTTCTCTCTCCTTTCCTCTCTCTAAAATCAATAAATAAAAATTAAAAAGGTAAATATTAAAAAAGACAACCTATATAAAAGTGGGTAAAGGACTTGAATAGACATTTCTCCAAAGAAGACATTCAAATCGTCAACAAACACATGAAAAGATGCTCCACATCATTAGCCCCAGGAGAATGCAAATTAAAACCGTGAAATACCACTTCACACTCACTATGATGCTATAATCAAAAAGAGAAAAAATAGCAAGTGTTGGTGAAGATATAGAGAAATCAAAACCCTCATTCACTGCTAGTGGGGATATCAAACGGTGCAGCCACTGTGGAAGAGTCTGACAGTGCCTCAAGGGTTAAAGAGTGTCTACGTAGTCCAGCAATTCCGCTCCCAGGTATATACGCTCAAGGGAAATGAAAACATATGTCCACAAAAAATGTGTATATCAACATTCCTAGTAGCATATTCATAATACCCCAAACGTGCTTTTTCTTCATGAGCTTAATGCATGGATTTTGGACACCCATGTTGGTGGTTCTACAGTCTTCCCAAGTTATTTCCTAGCAGTTTTCCACATATTAGAGGTTTCTAAGCCCCACGATCTCCAGAAAAGCGAGGCTTATGAACTCAACACTATTAACTATTGTTGTAGGGGAGCTGGCACATTAGGCTAAGTAGTCCTCTCAGCTTCTGAGTGGGCCCTGCAGCTTTTGCTCACACAGCCACTTCTCTGTACTTCACCTCACGCAAGCAGATAGTCATTCCAGGGCCACATGGGATGGCTGGCAGAGAAGGATGCTGAGGCCTGAGGCCAACCTTTCCAGTTCCCAGGGTGGATCAACGAACAAGGCAGATGTGCACTGCTAGGAGGGTGCAGGAAGGCATCACTGGCCCATTACCTAAGTGGCTGAGGGTTTACAGAGCACACAGCTGCAAATCTGGAAACTAGCACACAGCTGCAAAGCTGCTAGGTGGGGCATTAGGTCCAAGTCATTCCCCTTTCCCCACCCAACTCATCCCCTCCTTAATCAGGCGTAAAGCCAGCCAGGCCAGGCCTGCTCCCCATGACGCAGTCACAGAGCGTGGGCTCAGGAAAACACGTGCATGTGCAGGATTGACTCAGCAGCAGTCGTCTCTGGAAATTGCAACATAAGTCAGCAAGACACAGGCCTGGAGGCAGCTGGGTCATATTTCAGCCCTACCACTTATGAGCTGGGTGGCCTCACCAAGTCACTTTAGCTCTGTAAGCCTCAGTTTCCTTATGTGTACAAGAGAGTGTTATTACCATAACGAGCTATAGTAAGGGTATACGAGATAAGGCAAGCGCTATAGTCTGAAGCTATTAAATTCACTCATTTTCCATTTTGCTCCTCTCTGCCTAAAAATTTTAAAACCCTTTTGTCTGTGTGAAGCAGAAATAGATGCTCTTAAATCAATACATGGTGTTTCCTGCTGAATGGAAAACTTGCTCTAAAATTTTCTAAAAATGTGCACTGAGATAATGGCCCTGAGGTTCGCACACATTTCCCATCAGGACAACCGAAAGAACTGACTTGCTGCTGTCTGGAACTCAGGGCGGGGAGAGGGGCGGTGGGACAGGTGGGGCGGTGTAGTAGGGGGAGGTTAGTGGTCAGTGGTAGCACCGGGGTGTTTGGGATTAGGTCATGGGCTCCGTGAGCCCTCTAGAGGCTGCTAGTCCCAACATCTGGCTCAAGGGCAGTCCTCATGCCATGGGGTCTCCAAGCCACCCTTCCTTGCCAGGATCCCCAGCCCTGAGTCAAACCCATGTCAGCTGCCTCTCTGCCTCCACACCCCTTGAGAGCAGCCCCTTTTCTTTCCCATTGACAGTATTTCTCTCTTTCCTATCTGCCTCCTCCCTGGACTCCAAGCTCCACCAGGGAGGAATGGAGTTGAGCTCACTTGGCAACCCCGGCACTTGGTCCAGTGTCTGGCACACATTAAGTGAAACCTGAGCTGCACTGGAGTCATCTGGGGGGCTTGTTAAAAGTGTTGCTGGGCTCCATCCCCAGAATCTCTGATATTGCTGGTCCTAGGACCACACTTTGAAACCACTGCAATAGATGCTCAATGAAGGTCTTCGAGGAGTGAATGAATTAACCAGTCATTTGCAAGAACCACTCCATATTCGGCTTTTTTCCTGGGTTCTCACACTCAGGTCCCTCCCAGCCGGCCTCGTCCTAAAGCCCTCCCTGAGCCCCAGGACCCCCGCCGGCATCAGTGTTCCTCTAGGTCCTGAGGGTCAGAGCTGGGTCTTTCTGGGGAGAAGGCAGTTCGCCGAGCCAATGAGGCAAACACCACAAGGACGCTCTCATAGCCCCTTCCCCTCCTGTGTGTGGATCATCAGGCTCACAGTGGGCTGAGGGAGAACAGACAGTGGCATGGGGAGACTATACAGATCCTGGGGACCCAGGAGCCCCTCAACACCCAACTAGGGAGATCCTCAGGGAAGATCGAGTTTCCCAGATGACCAAAATTTCAGATGGCCTGACTCTCTATATCCAGAACTCATTCACTACTGCGATGTGATGGCTGGGCCTAGAACTGTTCACCGGAACAGGTCATCACTAGGCAGGATGGAGGTCAGTGCTGGCTGGGAAGGGGAAGGAGGGAGGCCCAGTGGTCAGCACCAGGGCCAGGGGCTTGAGGCAATGAAGATGCTTACGGCCCATTAACCCCCTGCTGCACAACCAGAGGGGGCGCCATTCACATTGTAATCCACGTGAGCAGAACCTCTGGGGTTGTGCAGTGCACAGCCTGTGCAGTTTTAGGCAACAGTTGATCCTGACAATCCTCATCTGAAATATTTCCTCAACTGTTATTCCCTGTACACCCACTGTGTATGCAGCAGGGAGCAAAGCACTGGGGCTATGCAGGTGGCCAGAAGGCAGCCTGGCCTCTTGGGATTCTTGGGGAAAAGGCTGGAGACACACTGCAGCAAGGATTAGTGCTTAATGAATGGCTTGCTCAGAGCTGTGGGAGCCAGGGAGGAGTGACCAGCCTCTACCCCGTGAGGTCAGGGAGCTGGCAGTTGGGTGGGGGCAGCCCACTCCTTCTGGGCTGGTTAATCTAGCCAGGCTGGAGGCTAGCAGGCCGCAGCAGCGGAATCTGCAGCCTCAGTGGCTGGGTTTGGGTGGCTTCTTGCTTTCCAAGGCCACTTGGAGCTGCAGACCCTGGAACCAGATAGGTTTTGTGGGCTGTAGCTGCCCCCCCTTCCTTTGTCATGGTATAGGTTTGCAGAATCTGGGATGGAAGCCCTGCCCCTGGGTAAGGGGAGGAGTGGGTGCAGGGAACAGGGCAGAGGCAGCCAAGCCACACAGGGGCTTCTGCAGGGGATCCAGGGGCTTCTGCCAAGGAGCTCAGCTGCCTCACATGGTCCAACTCCTGGGCTTGGGGACGCATGCTTTCCTGCTTTGCCCAGCTGATGGACCACCTTTTCCAGGAAGCCTCTGAGGGGGGAAGGAGGATCCCCCTAACCCTCAGTGACCTCTGGGCTCCTAGGGTCTGGAAGTCAGCCTCCACTCTAACTGCTGGAGGGGGAGCTCATGCCACTACTTCCAATCATGACCAGTTCTGCCATGTGCCAGCTCCGTGCACAACTCCGACTTTTGTAAGAGTCCCTGAGCTCAAAGGCTGGTCCAGGGAGCCGCGGAAGCACCTCCTGGCTTCCTCCTGGGCCTGTTCACTCTGGGACTCACTCTGCACTCTGTCACGTTACCAATGACTACACACACTGGTTCGCTTGTCTGCCACCCCAAAGACCTAGGGGCCACTGCTTACTCATTTCCTTGTCTCTAGCAACTAGCCTGGGCCTGGCACCAAAAGGTGCTCAATCAATGTCTGTGGCTTGAATGACTTCACTGCTAGACTCTGTGGCTGAAGGCAGAGTGTGCTGTGAGTCCAGGCCTTTCTCCCAGAACCTCACTTTCTCCCAGAACCTCCCATACCCAGTGGTGATGAAATACTATGAGTTTCTAATCCCTACTGCAGCCTGGCAACATTGCTAGACCTGGCCAGGCACTTCCCTGTTTGATGAACTTAATACCATAGAAGACTACTAGTACACAGATGTACTTAAACTCTGCAAATACACAGAAAAACACAAAGGACTCATGCAGCACTGGTGGTGTGGAAAATCAGACAATGCACGTTAGGGTGCAGCCTGGTAGGTGAGCGCCCCCGGAAGGAGGCTGCAGGGATGCTGGGTCAATGGCTCCTGGGCCATGGGCTTCTGAGTCGGGGGGTACCCTCCATCAGGAAGCTATCCAGGGACATGTGAGGCCCAGCTGCGGTCACTGGCAGGTGGCCCCCTTGGCCTTTCCCATGGGCGTCCTGCCTGGTCTTCGGGCTCGTCAGTGGCCACCACACCTAAGCCTCTGGCTTTTTACTGCTAAGGCCATAGACCTAATCTTTTTGCCTGCAAAGTCCATTCCCTCCAACCAATGAAAGCCACTTTCAGGGAAGTCCCCTAGTTCCTGCTTCCAAGTAGAAATCCTGGGTTTTCCCTGGGCTGTGAAGGCACCTTCCCCTGAAGAGAGGCAGTGGGCGAGTCACATCCTGGCACTCAGCCAGTGTCTGGCACGTGGCACATCTGCAGTCATGAGGAGTCACAAGAGAAGTCACTATGAGGCGAGGTCAGACTCACATGGAGAAATCCTGACTCTGGAATTGCACACTCCGCTTTGATGTGTAGAAGGCTATCATTACCTCCATTTTGCAGATGAGAAAACTGAGGCTCAGCTAGGACTTCTTTAAGACCCCAAAGTTAGCTCTTGCCCTAGTCCCACCCAGTCCTTGCATTCAAGCTGCCTCCAGGGTGGTGAGGGCCGGCAGTTCACTGCCATGGGCAAGAGTAATAGCAGGTTGCCTGGTCCACGTGGGGCTCTCGGGTGGCCTGCTCCCTTCTTCTGGGCTATCCCTCGCCTTGCTGAGCTGCCCGAACTCATACTTTCTAGCCTCTCAGTCTCACTGTTTCTGCAAATCTGGGGCCACCCTCTATCCTGGATTCCAAACCATGGCAGGCCCTCCCTCTTAGGCTGAGGGGTCCAGGAGGCTAGAAGGGGGCTCTACCTGAGTCCTCCGCCCCACCCTGTCCCCACAGCTGACCTGAGCTGAGGCAGGAGGAAGGATGCAGGTCTCAAATTGGGGCTTAAAAGCTGGGCTATAGCCACACACATCTTAATTGGTGCATTTCTACTTTCTCTGTGGGCATGTTCCCTTTATGATGGACTCTCACAAACACTTTCCTGTTATATTTCTTGTAATACTGCCTGGAACTATTATTTAGACATCATAAAAAAATCATTATATTTTTTAAAGAAAGGCTGAGAAGTTTCCACAAAGGAGAATACAAAAAGCTCCGGCACACAAACACACACATATAAGCCGATTCACACAAAATACACATGCATGCGAGTTCAGCCCGACAGAAAAGAGAAGTTTATTACCACACCACTTTGCAAAATAGAAGTGAATGAATAATTTATAGGGCTTTATACAAACATCTAGATTTTCAAATCATTCTAGAAAAATCTGGTTCGATTACTTACAACAGCAGCTCTGTGATAAACCAACCCAGAAATGGTTACCGATAAATAAAGTTTACAGTTCCCAGGGGGCCTGCTGCCCCAGAAATGCATCCTACCCATTAACTTCTCTTTCCTTTAACACACCAGACCCCGCAGGCCTGGGCGCTCGCTCGCCGAAGGCGCTGTGTGTGATAAATCCTGAGCCCTTTACTGTGGCAAGGCGTCTGAGTTCCTGTTTAGATGATATTTCCCATTTTATTTTGGCAAGAACTTCATTATACTGAGCTCTGTGCTGCCAGGCACCTGAATTGAGGCTGCGCTGCTCTGGTCCTTGGGACCCCCAAGATGACAGGGTGCAGCGAGCGGGCCAGGGGCTGGCGGGGCCTGTGCTCTAACCCCTAATGCACCAGTCACAGGCTGGCACAACATCTGGCCGACTTAAGGGTCTGAGAGCCAGTCCTGACAACTCCACTGTGTCCCAGGCCACCCTTTTTGCCCGGGTGTCCCTCTGACCTGTGGGCAGCCTGGCTTTTGTTTTGAAGGCAGGCCTCCAGCTGACCCTCGGAAGGCGAGGGACCTCCCAGGGGCTGGGACGGTGGGGCTGCCACCTGCTCAGCCTGCACCCGGCTCCTGGCCCCATGCTAAGCCCTGGAGGGGTGACTGATCCTTACACACTGTACTGCGAGAGTCCAGGCTCCACAGGAAGAAACCTCACTGGTGATAAGTAATGGCTCAGACTCAAGCCTGTTAGCTACAGCAACCAAGGCAGGACAATCAGCAGAACTCAGGATGCATAAAAGGAATGTCATCCAAGGCAGGACAGACTGCCTCACTACAGTTTGTGTGAGACAGAGAGAGGGAGAGAGAGAGACAGAAGGAGAGAGGGGAGGTGCGTTTACGCTTTAGGATACAAAGCCAAACAATGGCTACAGAAAGTGGCAATTTATCAATTGCTGTGGGGGTAATTTATTGCAATCACTGTGGCCGTCACATGCTTAGTAATAATTCTCTCTGCATTTTGTGCCAACAAAGGCTTCCTGGCTGTCTTTACTTGCTAGTCAGTGCACATGGTGAGGTGACAGGAGACAGCACTGTCCCAGGCAGAGCACACTGGCCCTTGCCTGTGGCTGGGGGCTTGCCCACTGGACTGGAGGCCACACCCAGAGCACAAAGGGAGGCTAGCGGTTTGGAGGCTTTTGTATTATTAATGTAAATTAAGCCAAATTCAGTCTTAGGACAAGTATTCGATTGTTTTCAACTTGTCTGAAACTGGTGATCTTGGAAAATAGTAGCTCTGAGTAACCCTAGGGGTTTGATAACCAGAATATATACCACAAGCTCCAGACAGGTTTACTCTGTTATTACAATAGAACAGGGTCCACGTGGTTCTCTGCCTGCCGGGGCCCCCATGTAGTCTCTTCTGCTAGACAGAAATCTCCTGTGGGCAGAGGTGGTCTTAATCCCCCCGGAGTCCAGCACAGTCCAGTGTGTGCACTGGCTCTTGAGCTCATCTTCCACCCTCTCCTTCTGGTCCCTGCTGCTCCCCACTTCTGCCAATGCTGTTACCTCCACTTCAAGTCTTGGCATCCTCCTGACCATCCAAACCCCCCTTCCTTGAAGAGCCAGCCTGAGTCTTGGGCACTTAGACACTCCCCAGCCTCCAGAGGCCCACAACCAGCTCCCCTTGTCTGAATTCAGAGAAGCACCTGTGCTCGCTGGTGGATCTAGTTAGACAGACCTGGGTATGAATTCAGGTTTGGCCATGCACCAGCCCTGTGACCTTGGGCAGGTGACTTTCCTTCGTTGTCATGATTAAGTAAAACAATGAACTTGAAAACTCCCAAACCCACCCCTTACAACTCTCATTTACACATTTGCTGTGCTCTGCTCCGAGCCTAGACTCTCATCTGCTGCCTGCTCGAGTTTTGTATCATCACTCAGCTTCCCAGTCAAACTCTAAGCTCCTGGAGCGCAGGGGCCTGCGTGGCCTCCGCAGCTATGTGTCTACACAATCCTGCAGAGTGCTCTGCTCACTGGGAGGCTGGCAGATGCCTGCTGAGCCAGTGGGCTCAGGCAGCGAGCACTGATCACTGGGTTCCTATCGAAGCTTCTGGGTGGTCTGATCCCCTTGTTTGTGCGGTCAGGAAACCACACCTCCTTCTGCTAGTGGACCAGAGCTCCAAGCACACCCTACGGTTCCTGGAGTCACCCAAGCCTGTGGTGACTCCATCCCCTGGGGTTCTCACTGAGCCTTTAGCTCTGCCCTGAGCCTCCCCCAATCCTAGGAACCCCCTTCCCACCCCACAGACAGCCATGCCAAGTCAGAATGTTCCAGAAGAGTTGTAAAGGCTGTGGGAGGATTAAGCAGCCAAGCGAGAACTCAGAGGAGCAGAGCTGGCCCCGCCTCTGACCTCCAGCCTCCCGAACCAGGAAGGCCAGACGGCGGGGCTTTCCCAGTGGAAGCACCCCCAAAGCCCATCATCTTCCCCCTGTCCTTCCCTTCCAGTGCCGGGTGCCACATGCCTGGAGCCATCTCCATGACCAGCCAGAGCCTCCTGCCCTGCTCAGGCCCACACCCAGGCTGTGGTTCATTTGCTGGAAGTGGTGACTGACCCCTCACCCTCGCCCTGCTGTGTCGAGTGCACAACTACGACCCATGTGCAGGCCTGACGGTCACCCAGAAAGCCTCAGCACGGCCCCTAGGGCTCCAAAAGGCCCACTGTGCTGATGGCCACCACATAGATCAGATGCTATGGTAACAGGAAGGGTCATTCCGTCAGATGCTAGCACGCTGGCTTTGGTGGCTTTGGGAGACCTGCTGTCCTCACAGAAACTGAGCCAACTCCCCACCACCACCACGAAAAACTTCTCAGTTTAATCTCCTAATCTGCTAGCTCCAGAAGGCTTCAAAATGTACTGTTTGCTCAGGTCCACCTGGCTCTCAGGAAGCGGAAGAGACGAGAATAAGCTACCACGTGACAGCAGGACAGTTAGTGCTCACCTGTTGCATGTTCTGCCAGTGACAATAGCGATTTATGAGGACAGACTGATTGGGAAGAGCTGAGCTTCAGGTAATTCTCCAGTGACAGCTCCACACCTGAGGAGGGACACGTGTGCCCTGGGTTGAAGTGACAATCCAGGAGTTCACGGTCTCGCATAAGTTAGCAGTCACGGATGGGGCCCTGACAGCAGGCAGCGCTCAGTACCTCCTGCTCAGCGGGGAGCTGTCTCTGGTTTTGCATCCTAGCTGCACCAGCTGCGGGGCCTGGGCCTCAGTGATGCCGAGTTCCCTCACTTGTATTCAGAAATAAGTGGAGGGTGTGGGGTTTTTGCAGGGTTATAAATGACAGGCAACTCATCCTGCCAGAAGTGGGACTCAGCCAGCTTTCCAGTGCCTGTCACCAAGTTGGTACTCAGTAAATGTTTGTTAAATGAATAAATGATGAGGCAGAATTTGGATAAGCATATATAGTTAGTGGTTAGGAGCCGCAAGTTTGGGGTCAAGCAGTGAGTTTGGGGTTGAAAGAACGGATTGGAGTCTTGCGTGTTTTTAGGAAAGTTAAATGGTTGGGGGAATAGTCTGCGTCTTAAGAGTCAAAGGTTCAAATGTGCTCAGACGTACAACATGCTTGGCCCAGGGCGTGGCACGCGGGAAGCTGCGTGTGCAGTATGATGATTATCACTTCAGGCGTGATGGAAGTGAAGGCCCTGGCACGCAGAGGCCTCAGCGAGGTGGGAGGTCTCAGTAGGTCAGATTGGACAGGTAGGTGGGCCCACTTGCAGGAGGTAGCTGAACCTTTTTTTTTTAATTCTCAGCCGAGGGTATTTTTCCCCCCATTGCTTTTCAGACCGAGTGGAAGGGAGAGAGAGAAACATCGATGTGGTGGAAACATCGATGTGGGAGAGATATATTGATTGGTTGCCTCCCGGGAGCACCCGGACTGGGACGGGGGATGGAGCCTGCATCTAAAGTACATGCCCTTGGCTGGAATTGAACAGAACCTGGGACCCTTCAGTCCGCAGGCAGACGCTCTAACCACTGAGCAAACTAGCTAGGTCTGTAGCTCAACCTTTAAAGCCACTTGGGGTGGCCCATCCTGACCCCTCTCAAATTCTGTAATCTCCACAGGCTCCTGGAATGGGACGGGGTTGTGGAGGGTAGGGTGAGTGGAAAAAAAGAGGCACTCACCCCTCCGAACCCCAAGAGGGAGGAAAAGAGCCAGCTTGGCCTTAGGACTTAAAAACTACTTAAACTGGCAAGCTTCTTTGTTTCAAATCAAGAAGCCCATTCCTGGTCCAGATGCTAGAAAGCAATTTCATGGAGTGCTTAAGTTACGCAGCTCAGACTGCCCAGCCCAGGAAGACCTGGCCACTATGCTTGGTGGGGAGGGCAGAAAAGGTGGATCCAGCCTCAGCTGGGGCCCAGGGACACTGGATGTGCTGCATAGCCCATTTCCTCCTACCCCAGACAACCTGAACATCACCCCACCCTGCTGAGCTTTTATGAAGCAGGAGGCACAAACTTTTCTCAGGTGGGAGCCATAAGCCAGGACACTGAGCAGGGTGTCCTGGGGCTGGGCCTGAGGCCAGCTCTGCAACAAAGAGGGGGACAATGAAGGCCACTCTCTGAGCCTTAATTACCTTCTCTTGCGAACTGAGGTGTTCAAGCTAGGAGAGTGATGACTCTTGAAGGTCCCCTGGGAGAAGGGGAAGGGATCTGATATTTATTGCACTCCTAAAAGCATTGCCTTTACACAATTAATCCCCAGGCAGGCATTATTGTACTCTGTTTATAGGAATATCAGGTGCAAAGCCCTTAGCAAGGTTTTACAGATGAAGGAACAAGTTCAGAGAGCTGAGGACTCTGCCAAGGTCATCCATGGCAAAGAGCTGTGGGGATTCAGACTTGGGTCCATCTGATTCCAACTCCAAGAGCCTTTCCCTGCAGTCAGTTCAGCCCTTCACCCCTCTACCACAGCGGTGTGCAGCTGTGGACTTTACTTTTACTTTTACTTCACTTTTACTTTTCAAGTACCTGGAACCCTGCCCAACACTCTGATAAGTCCAAGGAGGGAAGAGCAGTGGGGCAAGGACAAGGATGGGAAACGTGAATGGAAGAAATTCACATGCTTGGCATCTCCAGGCAGGAGAGGTGTGGTCCCAGTGTGACCAGGCCAGTCCTGGGGAGCTTAGCAGGCTTGAGGCTGGGCTGTCCAACCCCTAACTCCCTGATGGCTCTGAGGCCAGCATCAGTCCATGCCTTCCTCCCAAGTTGCTTGGCTGAGGCCAGTTGTCCACATTTAAGGCCTCCTTCAGGAAACCTTCTCTACCCCAGTGACGTTTCTGCCCCACTAAGTCCACTCATCCATCATACTGATTAAGCGCATGCTCCACACCAGCCCCTCGGCAGGCCACTGGGGCTAGAGATGGGCATAGAGATGCATACAACAGGTCCCAGCCCCCTGTGTGATCTTGGCTGGGTGTGGGGCTGGGGGTTTATGCTGCAGACTGGGCTTCCCTCAGCTGTGGGTGGGATCTAGGCATTTGTACTTTTAGCAAACCATGCAGGTGACTGAGGAGGAACACCCAGGTGAGAGACCCTTTGGTCTTTGAATCCGGCCTCCAGCACTGCCTTCTTTGGGCTGCCACATCCTCTGAGAACATGCCTCTTTCCCACTACTAGGCTCCTCCCGGCGCCAAGTCAGGCTGTGGTCAAATCCTCTTCTACAACTTGCTACCCTTGGACCCCTGCAAAACGCCCATGCTCTCCAAGGCCCGTTTCCCCATCTTTAACTAGATAATGGTGCCTCCCGTTCTGGGGATTAACTGGGATAGTGTGTGCAAAGCAAGCTGCCTGGCACAGATAAATGCATAATAAATGTCTGCTATTAATTATATCACTCTGCATGCTGAAGGACAGAAATACTTCCCTGGGGGTATTTCAAGAACCCCCACTTCTGGATCCCGTCTCAGAGGTGGCCCTGGACACATGGGAGGCCTCTCAGTGCCCTCTGCCAGGGCTCCTGCAAGGACCTGCCTTAGTTTTCAGTGCAGATCCCGCCCGGCCTCCTAGCCCCTGAACATCCTGGGGTGGGCAAAAGCAGATTTACAGTTTTGAGTACCCAAAATAGAGTTTATTCTTATATTGTTATTTGTTAATTATTGTATTATTTGTATCACACCCACAAACCTACTTTTGCCCACCCCTGTATTAGCTTAGCATACCCTTCCCTTCATTTACCCAGAGTGACCAAAGTTCCAACCACACCTCTTTGGGCAGCGACCCCAAATTTCAGGGAAATGAACAGGAAAAGGTAAGTTTGCCAGTCAAGGCCTCTTCCTGACCAAGGTGGGGCGGCTACGACCCCGCCGCCTCGGCGGCCAGGGCAGCGAACTGGCTGCTGGACCCCGCGAGGAAGCGCTCGCCCGCGGCTCCCGGCCCCCCCTGCCGCCCGCAGGCCAGGCTGCGGGGACGCGGGACCAGTCCACTAGGCGGGCCCGTGGGAGGGGCCCTCGGCTGCAGGGGTCCCGCCGTCGGCTGCCCGGGGTCCCGCTCCCCCCAGTCCCGCCCCCGCGGGGGCGCTCGGGACTCGCCCACCTGGCAGTGCGAGGGGCGCGCGTCTCCGAGGACGGAGGGCGCACGGAGTGGGGACCCGGGACCGGCTCTGCCGCCGGGCGCACGTGGCTTGGTCCCAGCGGCCGCAGTCGCCTGCCCACTTGTGGCGGCTGCTGGCCTCCCGAGCCGATAGCGCAGGGGGGCAAAGGGGCAGCGCCGGGTGGCGGGCTGCAGGACAGGGAGCCCCCCACCGCCCCGCGACGACCCGGGCACCGGTCACTCACCTCCCCGGCCCGCCGCTCGGAGCAGCCGCGGAGGCTGAAGGTTCGGCTGCGGAGGCGGTGGCCGGGTCCCGAGGCTCCTCCTCCTCCCCCTGCGCCCCGCCCGCCCGCTCGGGGCCCGGCCCAGGGGGGAGGTGGCCTCCCGCCCGCCCCCGGCAGCTTATCCGCTCGGCCACCTCCCCCGGGCCGCAATCGGGGAGCGGCAGGGTCCCCGCTCCCCGCCCGGCTCTGCGGCCCGGGTGGAGAAGGCGGTGGCAACCAACACCCCGCTGCCCCCAGCCCAATATTCCGATATTCAGAGGCAGCCCCGCAGCTTCCAGATCCCGCCCCGCGCTTAAAGTGTGCAGAACCCCCGAACCGCGCTACCCAGGACCAGGAGGGCGGGGGGCCAGAATGACTTCCTAGACTCGCTCCCTTCCTCAAATCCACGTCTACTGCCAGGCACAGATGGTAAGAAGCCAACGAGCCAGACTGGGTCCAGCTTCCTCCTTTTCTGCAGTGGAAACAGGCCGCAGAGGCACCTCAACAAGGCTGCATTCAGGCCTTTGTGGTCCTGTCTCACCTGTCCCTGCAGACCTTGACCCTTCCCAAAAGTCGTCAGGTTTCAAGGTCCTTGGGCCTCCAAGAGCTGCTGGGGACTCTGGAGCTTGCCTCTGGGCCTGTACTTCGGGGACTCCAAACCATCTCCCTGCCCCTGAGAGGGCCCCCAGCACTGCTGGCTGTGCTCCCTTCCCCAGGCTGAGGGCACCCCAGGGGCAGTGAGGGGAGGGTATCTTGTGGGTAGCTTCCTAGAGGTATGTGCCTTCATCTGAAGCCCATCTCGCCCAAGACCTCACCTCAGGGAGCTACTGACAGCTATTCCTCTCCCTGCGGATGTGGGGCTCTGAGGGTTAAGTAAGGCACAAGTGTCACTCATCTTCTGGGAGGCTGACTGGGGTTATCTGACCCCTGGGACTCTCTCTGCAATTTTGCTGGGGCATAGTCCAGCAGCCCCTGGTAAAGAGCTTCAAATTACTCCAGGAAGCCAGCCTGCGTTGGAGAGATAAGCCGTCACAGGGGTTATCTGAACCCTGAGGCCAGAGCCTGGGGGGCAGGGGGCACTGCTTGGCCTCAGGAGTGGCCCCACAGCTGGACCTCAGAGGGCACAGCGGGGATGAAGAGGCAGAGCTCTGGCAGCCCTGTGGTGGGGATGCTGCTGTGAGGGGCCTCTCCTCCCCGCCCCCCACCAAGATCCACCCATAAACATCTTGTGCTTTCTCACCTCCATGGGTTTCCTCCTGTCTAGAAGAGCTTCCCTTCCCAGCTCTCTGTTCTGCTTGGTTCCAAGGCCCAGATCCTCTCCCATCTCTTTTAGAGACCCGGCTGCCCCACCCTGCCACAGGGCATCACCCTCTCTGAGCTCCTGTGGCAGTTCTTCTAGGTCCTTTATTCAACACTCAGGGAGCCCCCAAATGGCACACAATGTTCCAAGTGCTGGTGACACAGGTGCTTATTGCCTGGTCCATGCCTTTGGATGTGAGTTGCCTCTGCAGAGGGTTGTAAACTTTAGGAAGACAGGAACCAGTTCCTTGCCCCTTTGATGCCCTAGCATGGTACTCTGCACAGAATAGCTGCTCTCCAAATACCTGCTCTAGCTGATGGGATCTCTGAGCACCCTTCCTGCAACTTCAGTGGGTGGCACAGGAAATAGAACTTGGAAAATGGAGGTGCTAAGGCCTTCTAGCATTCTTGGAAGGATCCTTGGATCTATCCAGCATTCTTCCCAAGAGACCTGGTAGGTGTCCCTGTGGGTTTTCCCATGAGCTGGAGAGAGAGATCTGAAAGCTAAACCAGCAGAGGTCTGTCTGCAAAAAGTAACCTCACAGGGTGATGTGATGACAGATTCCTAACTGGGCAGGTCAAGGTGGGTAAGGACACCCCAAGCATATAACTGTCTTCTCTCACAAAACTGTGAGTGCCCACAGGGCAGAAAGTTTGTCTGTCATTCACTTTTGTATTCCCAGTGCCTAGACATAGTAGGTGCTGAGTAAATCATTGTTGAGTGAATGCACTGCCCGATCTCACCCTTCTTCACCTCCTTCAGCATCTCTGGGAAGCTTCCCCCGTGGCTCCTGACCACCTCTGGCCCCCTCCCCTGCCTGCCCCAGAGCTAGCAGCGTGCTGGTATGGAGGAGGTATCAGTGCACCACTGAGGCACGTCTGCACCTGGAGTTGCTGGATGGTCTCTGTATGGAGCCCGTGGCTGTCAGCCTCCTGAGATTCCTCGTTTCCTTAAAGACAAGGCTAGCCTTTTGGTTAAGAGGACAGGAGCCTCCAGGATGAGAATCTAGGGCCGTGTCCTACGTGGGTCAGAGAGGAGAGGGCTGTTGCTCACTCTCAGCTTCTCGGATTGATGCAACATTTATAGGCCGGGACAGAGCACATCCATTTTACAAAATAACTCTAATTGACTGTTAAAACGAGATGGCCAGGAGAAGCAGTGTGCCCTGATGCACTCTGACTGCTGGCGGGGAGCCAGGCCACGTGGGTCCAGTCCTGCCGCTGGCAGCCCCAGGGAAGGTGCTCCTCACCTGCGTTCACCCCTCCTCTCACCCAGGCTTGGGGAGACTCCTCCAAATTTGGGCACAGGAAGCTGCTCCCCTCCCCTATGTGAGGGAGGGAGTGGGCCTGCAATTTCTCGACTGTAAAAGCCATAGAGAATTATTATGAGTTTATTTGAGCCAAACTGACAATTGCTAGGAGGCAAAATCTCAATGGGCTGAGAAAATGCTCTGGAGAACAGCAGTTGTGCACCCTGTTTTATACATTAGAGTCCAAGGAGGAGTTGTAAGGGGATTGCATGAAATTCATTAACGGGGCAGGAGAAAGCAAAGCGGGAAACCTCTGGAACTGGATAAAAAAGTCAGACAGAGACACATACTTCTTTTATGTTGGTGGGTACAGGAGAGTTAGCATTTGTAGCACATAGAGATGGTATGCAGGGAACAGATAACAATGAGGAGTGACCTTTGTCAAGGAAGCTACAGGCCTAGGATGTGACTACCTGCCATGGCTTGCTTCTAGTTAGGAATTTTTATTTATTTTAAAATTTTTATTAAATTTATTGGAGTGACATTGGTTAATAAAATTATACAGGTTCAAGTGCACAATTCTATCATACATCATCTCTATATTATATTGTGTTACCACCCACAGTCACGTCTCCGCCACCATTTATGCCCCCTTTACCCTCACTCTCTGCCTCTCCCATGCCCTTTCCCTCAGCTAGGAATCCTCTGTGGTTACTGTAGGTCTGAGTTTGTAAGGCCTGCCATGCAAGCCTCCCCTGAGCTTGTCAGGTTTAGTATGTTGCCCCTTTTTCATTCACAAATTCAAGGGGTGAGGGTCTTGAGGGTGATTTGGGCAAATGGAGGGTCGTGCCTACCACCGTGATGACTCAGTGGGTTAAGCCATGTCAGAAACTCCCAGAGCTAAGGCAGTGTGACCACGGGATGGGCTGTGGGGCAGGGGCGTGGAAGGGGAGGCAGGCTGGCACAAGTGTCTTGGGGCCTGGGATTTAAGCTTACAGACTCTGCTCTCACGTGGAGCCTTATTTTGAGACAGGGCACGGGGACACACCCAGCCCTACATCAAGTCTCCCTGCACCCCAGAGCTTGGTACTCAAGTTTGGCATAATGCCGCCCTCCTGGTCCTCTGCTAAAACATGACCTCTCCAGAGAGGAAACATTCTCTGAGCTCAGAGAACTGGAAGCTGTGTATCCTCTGGACACTTAACCATGGCCAGCGCAAGTGTGGGGAAGGTTCTGAAGGCAGCTGCTAAAGGGGGAGGGTGGGGCAAGAACTGGGGGCGGGGTGAGCAGAAGCAACCTTTGTTTCAAGGTTGCTCCCTGGCACATAGTAGGTACTGTCAGCATAAGAACATCCAAACCTACAGAGAATTTTCATAAAAATTCATTAGAGCCAAACAGAGGATACACCTGGAAGCAAGATTCAAACTGAGAAAAAGTCTTCCCAGAATGACGGTTTGCTGCTTCTTTTATCCATTTGGAATTAAGGTGGGAACTAAGGAAGTTTACAGGAAGGTGGGAGAAAGCAAGGCTGGGATTGGATTACAGGACAGTTAACAAGATTATGTGCAATCTGGAGGGTGGTTTTTCTTGGGAGTCTGGAAAGAGGCATTTCAAAGGTGTTTTAACCTAGATGCCAAAAACACTGGGCAAGGCTTGCTTAAGGCAAGGGTAACCTTTAACTAAGGAAGTTATAAGCCTAAGGCGTGACTTATCTACCGGGACCTGTATGATCAGATCATTGTATGGGGTTACTTTCTATAGAACCCTTTTTTTTTGTCCAGAGTACTTAACTTTTTGTGTAAAATCAAATGTCTTGGCTTGTGACTAGGCCATCAGTGGCCAATAGGAATGTAGGAAGCTGGCCCAGCACCTCCAGGGAGCACTTAGTGAGCCCAGCAGCAGGGCCTCCTTGTGTGTCTGTGGTAGCCTGGCATTGCCTTTCAGTTGGGGGAAATTGCCAAGGCACATGAGAAGTCTGGGCCTTAGCCTCTTGATCGCAATGTGGTGCACGTGATGGCCTGGGAGGTTTTTAAATTGCAGAGTCTAAGGCCCACCCCAGACCTCCTGGATCCGGACCACATTTTAATAAGAACTGCCAGAGAATGTCTGCCCATGAAAGTTTGAGAAATCCTGGTCTACAGGACCAACGAGGAAACAAACTCCTTGTACACCTAGGCCAGGACAGACAGCTGAGACTGGGCCACACTCATCGTCACTGGGTTGCACTTTAATACTGTGCATACCCTTTGCTTTCTCAAAGGTCCTTGTGAGCCAAATAGCCTGATTTAATCTGCTTCTGAATTTAAATTTTTTTAGGTTGATTTTAGAGAGAGAGGAAGAGAGAGAAACGTTGATTTGTTGTTCCCCTTATTTATGCATCGTTGGTTGATTCTTATGTGTGCCCTGCCCGGGGATCGAACCCACACCCTTGTTGTATCGTGGGATGACACTCCAACCAACTGAACTACCTGACCAGAACTGCTTCTGAATTTTTATAAATATGGAGTAAATGACTGTGTCCTTCACAATACTCAGTGCCTGTTATACAAAGCTTCGAGGAGAAAATAAGACTAGTATGCTCACTCCTTTCCAATAACTGATCTTATTTCCCTTTTTACCATGGCCACTATGACACTCATCCATATTCATGACTATATTAACCTTATCAAGTATCTTTAAGTTCTACTTTATTTTCCCTTAGTCCAGGGCTGGGGAATGTCCGGCCAGTGAGCCCAAAATGGCCCAAGAAATCATTTGGTTTGGTCCTGCCAAGGCAACTGCCGGGGCGACTCGAAATTCAATAACACTAGGAGCTTTTTTCATAGCTAATTTTTAAGCTGATAATTTTGTATGACCTCAAATGATGTTATGAATCTCCAAATGGCCCTTGGCAGAAAAAAGTTTCCCCACCCCTGCCTTAGTCCATGATTTTTGTGTCTCTAGTTTACTAATAGCCTTATTGTTAAGCTTTTTGTTATAAGCTACATTAAATTGCTTTTAGAAAAAGCCTACTGTTTGAGTAAGATAAATTGGAAACAATCTGTGTGCTACAGCAGCAAATCCTCTCCCTTGGTGGATGATGGGGTCGGGAGAAGGGTGTGTCCTTGGACTTCTACCCCGAGTTACTGAGAAAAGGAGACCCAACCAACTAGGGTCACTTTGAGACAGGCTAGTAAGCCAGGAAAGCAGAATAGGAAAACTGAGAGATAGTTGAACGGCCAAGCAGTTTAGAGCCACCTAGTAAATCGCAAAATCCTGTCTTCCCTAAATCAAGGACACTGAAGGGTAAATGGTTTACACTTCTCTTCCCCAACTGGAGGGTAAGTAGCTTACACAGAGAGATAGCAGAAATCCAGTTAGTGCCATTTGTGCCAATCACACCCAAGGATGGATCAACTGGGGGAATAAACCTCATTTTGGCACAACAGCATGAAGCTGATGAATGTTCTATTGAGATCCTCCCTAAGACCTCCCCTAAGCCCCCAGTCTTCAGTACTCACAAGAGGAAGGACTCGGTGTACGCCCTCCCCAAGACCTGTTACCTTTGCCTTTCTCTCTCCTAAGCCCCAAGGGCTCTTCTTTTGCTTCTGTAAGTTGTTCCCTGAGCCTACGCAGCCCAGCTGGCTCACTTCTACTACCTCTGGAACGCTCTAAATAAACTTTCTCTTATAATTTGAGTTGCTGGCTCTGAACTCTTTCTTTGCTGAACTGAACTCAAGAACCAAGGCCCAGGCCTAGCTCGTGTGGCTCAGTTGGCTGAGCATCATCACATGCACCAAGACGTTTCTGGTTCGATTCCCCGGTCACGGCACATGCCCCGGGTTGTGGGCTCCATCCTCAGGAGGGGTTGTGCAGGAGGCAGGTGATCCGTGTTTCTCTCTCTCTCTTTCCCTTCCTCTCCCTCCCTCTCTCAAATCAATAAACACATTTTTTTTTAAAAAAAAAGAATCACCGGTAACAACTTGGGGTGCATACACTGTGTTCCAGCTTCCTCCCTGCATATTAGTGCCCATCTCACCTGATTGGGGGTTCTTCATGTCGGGGGACTCTCTGCAGCCTAGGGCCAGGTCCTGTTCAATAGGGGCATGGGCTGCCATAACTCCACGTGCTGCTGCTTCTGTCGCCGGGACCCCAGGCTGGGTGGCCAGCCCTCACTCACTTGGCACAGCGTAGGCTGTGGGAGAGTCAGTTGAGGCTGCTCAAGGTCTTGAGGGTCACGGCCTGGCCCAGCGCAGGTGGGGTCACTGGCCTCAGGCTTTGTGCAAACACACTGTGGTTAGCACACACCCTCCAGGCCTGGGGATGTTTCAACTTGCTCAATTCTGTTTCCTGGGTCTTGGCTCCCAAGGGGAGACGAAAGGGAGCAGACTTTGCCACCCCAAAACATGCCTCGTTGGGGGTACTGATTACTTTAGGCTGGTTAATTTAAGAAACAGCAGACATGGGAGAGGCTCTGAAAATCAAGAAGTTACCCTTCATAAATGACATTTCCATTTGTAAGAAAAATCTCTGGGTACGGTAAGGGTGTCTCCGGCACCATACCAGCCTGGACTGAAACATGCATAACAGCCTTACGCTTGTTGACTGTGCTTTTCCTGGCCACCTCCCAGCACTGCCTCTCCACCCCCAACAGCATCTTTTGTCTTTAGCTGAAGGTGGCATTTAAGATTGAGGCTTTGGCCACTTTGGCGAGTTGCTCAGTGTTCCTGCTTCTCTCTCGTGTACCCAGGAGGTATGTACGTTATTAAACTTTGTTTTCCTCCTGCTAATCTGTCTTGCGTTAATTTGATGTTAGCCCAGCCAGGAGAACCTTGAAGGACAGAGGATAACTTTCCTTCCCAGCAGAGGTGAGGGAAGGCAGTGACATTTGTTGAAGTCCCAGCTTGAGGCAAGCACCGAGCCCTGTTGACATCACCCCCATTAAAGCCCACCCTGACCCTGCCAGCTAAATGGGATCAGCCCTACTTTTCAGATAAGAAACGTGCGTGCTGAGCATCACGCAGCGAGGAAGTGGCAGAGGTGTGGAGGCCACTGCGCTGCCTGCCTGCTGCCCTTTAATGAACACTTTCTAAGGAGCGTGTCCAGGGAGAGGAAGGCAGACGGTGGCAAGGCCGGTTCCACGGCTCTGCACCGCCCTGCAGGCCCTCTCTTCCCCGGGACAGTCTTCCTCCTTGCCCTGTGTCCTGACCTAAATTTACTCTGAGAAGCCCTCAGGGACAAGCTCACCTCTGGCCTCCCCTTGTCCCCATGGCAGGGAACTCCAGGTGGGCAGTGGGTGCCAGCCACCCTCTCTTTCCTCCTGCCCTGTCCCAGCGGTTAGGCAGCTCAGTGGGCACCCTGGTCTGGGTCAGGAGACCTGGCCATGCCCTGCCTCTAGAGACGGCGGAGTCTCTTCTGGCTGGGCCTCTGCCCTGCCAGCTCTTGGTGTCTGGGAGCTGAGTGTTTGAAACTGTTTTGCGATTCGCTGGGAGGCACAGGGTTGGAGGGGCCCTAATGGGACCGCAGGAGGTGGGGTTGGGCAGGAGGGGGCAGGTGAGGAGAGGCCTGGCTTGCCTTTGGGTGAGGAGTGAGGTTTATCTGCTGGCCCTGAGGACCCAGGAGGATTGTTAGAGTCTAAGTGTGTAGCTAATGTTTTTAAGGGCTCGCTATATACCAGGTGCTGTTCTAAGCATTTTAACTAGATTAATTCATTTAACCCTCATAGCACATTTCCCCCCATTTTCAAATAAGGAAACTGAGGGACAGGGAGGTTAAGTCACCTCCTAGATTTGACATAGCTCAGAAAGGGGTAGAGCCAGGACTGAAGCCTCGCAGGTGAGCTTTGGGGCCCAACCCTCCCATTCTGCTCCTGCTGCGTGATTCTGTTCATTTCTAAAGAGCCTCTCTCTGGCCTTCGTGGGGGAGGCCGGTCGAGAAAAACAGTGGCAATGGTGGCAGGGTGGCCGGGTTTTGGAGTTTACCTAGAGGACAAAGTCTGTCAGTCTTGTGTGACCTCTGACCTGGGGTGGAAAGGCTGCTGAAAGGTCCGTTATCCAAGGTCACATCTCTTCCTGTGACATCCAGGAAGAGAAGCGAATGCAGGACCCTAGGGGCACCTACTGACTGACCCTTGGAAAGAAGGCTTTTGAAGTTACAAGGACCTAGGTTTGAATTCTGAGCCTCAGTTTTCTTATCTGTGGAATAGGGATGGTGATAGCAGGAGGGGTGAGCTAAGTGCAGATGGTACAATTGGGCCTTGGACACCTGTTAATCCCCCACCTTCCCTCACCTGTACTCCCTTGGCTCCACAATCAACCCCAGCCCATGAATTCCAGAAGCCTGAGGGGATGGAAGGAGAAAGCTAGGACCCAGGGTGCACCCCGCCCCTTGGCCCTGCCTTGGCTGGAGGGCCTTATTTCTGCACCCACAAGGCCCAGTCTTCCCTCGCTCTGCCTCATGGTCTTCCTTGGAGTTCCAGAAACCCTTATCCTCCCAGGACGGGAAGGGGGTGTGGGACCCCTCTTTTCCCCTTTCTGCTCTGGATCCATCTGGCTACTCTTTTTCTGGAAGTTGCTCTGTGAGGCCTGGAGCTTCCAGCTCTGCTGCAGCCACTGCGACCTTGACTGAGACCCTTTCTTCCTTGGGCCTTGGTTTCCCCAGTTGTAACATGAGGGGTTTCATGTGCTCTGAGGAGCCTGAGGTCCCTGCAGACACCCCTGTGGGGTGAGGGCCTAGACTCCCCCTCATCTAGAGCAGGGCGGCTCTTACTTGTCTATAGTGGCGCTCAGGTTGAACACACCTGAGTTAGACATCCTGAAAGTCGCCTCCACATCTAAGACTCTAATCTGGTTCAGCGAGGGTCCTCGGGAGTGGGGGAGGATTGGAGTTGCCAAGACCCTGCCTTCCCTGGTGGTGGAAGTCAAAGGCAGTGGGCAGTAGCTCCTGATGGGGACTTAGGGGCAGCAGATATGTGGGGGGGGAGGGGAGGTGCAGGCCAAGGGTAGACCAGTTCCCAATGGGGATTGAGTAGGGGCTCTGGGTGCCCTCTTGACATGAGGCCCAAGGGGCCACATCTCTGCTGGTGCCCTTTTCTGGATGCAGAGATGCCTGAATAAAATAATTGGCTATAAGACTGGTGAATACAGTGCTAATGCAAATTTATGCAAATAACATGCAAATATAGCTGGCCTTAGGCTGGGTGCCCTGGGATGGCAGCTGGTGGGGATGAGGTGCCCCCCTCTTCTTACTTCTGACTTTGCCTTCTGCCTCTGCCTCCAAGAACTTCCCAGGGAGAGGCCTGCCCCTTCCCTGTGCAGTCATTTCAGTGGGCTTAGGCTGGAGACCAGCAACATGGGGGGCCCACTGTGGTAGGTCTCACTCTGCAGGAAGGCACCGGGGCACCCAGGGGACGCCAGAGAGGAAGATTTCAGGCACAGACCCTCTGATTCAGGACAGCATCCTCATTCCATAGGAAAGGGCAGTGAGACTTGGAAGGGTGTGGTGAATTTCCCCATCACACAGCTAGAGGCTACAGACTGGAATTCAGTCCCAAGCTGCCTGACTCTGATTCCGCACCCTGTCGCCTGTCGTCGCCCATGATCACCATCTACATTGTTGTGCTACCTAATAACTAAACATGGTGCCGTGTGTGCACACGTGGGCATGGAGTTGCCTAGACCCTCCAACCCCCTGCAGTGGGACTAAGGTCCTCTCCGTTCCCAGACCTGGGCTTGGCACTTGGAAGGGGCTCAGTACGCTTTCCATGAATGCACGAAGACACCTTTTTAAGGTAATAGTACGTAAAGTCTAGTTCAGCTGCTAGGGGTATTTGTTGCTCTTCCCCTAAGCTGGCCTTGTCCAGGCCAGACCACTCTCCATGGGTAGCTGGTGGTGGGGTTTTTTATTTCAGGAAATGGATGTTTTATTAGCCAGTCATGGGGAAAGACCCTAATCCTGAGCAGGGAGTTAGGGGACCTTAGGGGATCAAGGAGGTCCCCCTGGGCCTGACTGCTCAGGTGTGGAGGGGCAGAAGTTCCAGCTGGTGGGGGTTGAGCTGCGACTTCTTCCTCCCTCTCCCTGCCCCCACCGGGTCCACCCTCCAGCTCCAGGGACTTGGGGGTGGGGCGGAGGGCACAGGCAAGAAGTGAGTGGAGTCCTAAGGTCAGGCTGAGGTCTTTGTGACCTGAGAGTGCTGGACTTGGGTTGACTATGAGCTTTGAGGGATATTTTGCTCCGAGTCATAGACAGGCCAGCTTATGCTGTGGGCAATCAGGGATCCCATCCCCCCTCCAGAGCAAGTGGGAGCATTCATGGTCCCCAGTGGAGAGACCCACACAGGCAGGCTTGTGGCCGTCTCATGTGGTCATTGGTAATGTGGTGGCTGGATTAGAGGCTGGAGGAGGGCCTTGCTTGGACAGAGTTTTCTGGGAAATAGGCAGAAATAATGTGATAGGGGTGGGTCAGGCATGCTCTGAGAGGCAATAACCTTCTGGGTAGGTGGTGCAGGATCCTGTGTTATAATGACTCCAGCCTCAAAAGCAAAGGCACTCTGGGGGTGACAGGACAATGGGCTCAGAGACCCACATGTCCCAGCTGTTGTCTGGCCTGGGTACTGGCCAGGCACAGTGTGGAGGGACGGCACCCACTGGGGCCGGTGTGGTGACGACAGAAGGAATGGCCGAGCTGGCAGGGGCCTGGCCGTCCGGTGGCAATGGCGGCAGGCAGCGCAGGGTCTCCAGCCCAGCAGCCAGGCTCCTCCCCTCAGAGCACTGGGATTTCTTCCCAAGTGGCATTTATTTCAGAATTTGACTGGTTCCCCAAGTGAAAGAAGACACATCTTTTCACTTTCCCAGGCTTATCACACAGAGAACAGGTACACTTATGGATAAAATAAGATGCAAACCCACAGCAGAGGCGCAGGTCCTTGGCAGAAAGCAGACAGGCGCTGAGGGCAGTGTGGTGAGCCAGGCTCGGGGGCAGCGCGGGCTTCTTGCCCAAGCCGGGCAGAGGTGAGGGCGGCCGGGCACTTAGCTGGGCTGGAGGCCTGGTCCATTTCCTTGACCATTAGCGAGGCGAGCGGCTGCTGAAACATTAGCCACAGGCCTGCGTAATGTGCTCTGGAGAGAAATGTCCCCTCAGGTTCTCAAACGCATGAGGTGGACCCGAGAGGGCCCCAGGAGTTGGGCAGGGCTGTTGGGGCCTTGGGGAAGGAGAGGAGAAAGACATGGAACCTGCCCCACGAGGCTTTTCTCAAGAGGGCATTTCAGGCAGTGACCCTGAGCACGGGGCATCTCTATGTCCCGTGTCTGGGAAGCCATTCTTGACCCTTCTCGAAGGCTCTGCCATCTCACTTGAGGGTGCTCCAGGCTCTTTCTTGAGGCAGAAGCCTTGTCTCAAACTCTCTTGGGCAGAGGCCCTACCAGAGCCGGGGCAGGAGAGCACACTAGGCAAGGGGACTGAGGGCCGAGGGTCTCCCTCTGCCGGACACTGGTCACCTCACCTGCCACCTGGCCATCCATCTGCTTGGTGCTCCACTTTCATGATCTCTGACATCTTCAGCACCCTTTTTGGAAGGCCCTCTCAAGCGCATTTTGCAGTTGAGAACACCTATCCTGCAGAGTGGGAGAGAGTGGAGACGTGTGGTGAGTGTGCCTTGTGAACAGTTGGGCTCAGTGCGGTGTGAGTGCCAGTCAAGCCTTGGCTCCTCTCTTGCTGTGGGAGACGGACCTGAGTGATGGAGTGTCTCCCAGGCTCAGGGTTCCTCCTCTAGGTTGGCAAATACTCATACCTGAAAGCTTTGTTTGGTGGTTGATTTGTCAAATGGATATAAATTGATGGCGTTCATGCTTTTTCACTCTCACTCTATACATATGTACTCAAATATAAATTACAGATCCAGAGCTGGAACAAAAGTGTTATAGGACAAACTTACCCTTATGATGTGTGATAATATCTGATATTTTAATTTTATTCTCCTCCCTCCCTCCCTCCCTCCCTCCCTCCCTCCCTCCCTCCCTCCCTCCCTCCCTCCCTCCCTCCCTCCCTCCCTCCCTCCCTCCTCCTCCTTCTTTTCTTTCTTTCTTTCTTTCTTTCTTTCTTTCTTTCTTTCTTTCTTTCTTTCTTTCTTTCTTTCTTTCTTTCTTTCTTTCTTTCTTTCTTTCTTTCTTTCTTTCTTTCTTTCTTTCTTTCTTTCTTTCTTTCTTTCTTTCTTTCTTTCTTTCTTTCTTTCTTTCTTTCTTTCTTTCTTTCTTTCTTTCTTTCTTTCTTTCTTTCTTTCTTTCTTTCTTTCTTTCTTTCTTTCTTTCTTTCTTTCTTTCTTTCATCAGTTGCTTCCTGTAAGCACCCTGACCAGGAATCAAACCTGAACCCTGGGTATGTGCCCTGACCGGGCGTCAAGCCTCCTCCTTTTGGTACACGGGATGATGCTCTAACCAACTGAGCCACACCAGCCAGGGCCATTTCATTCTTTTTAATTAAAGAAAAAGCTCTAATAAACCCTTGACCTGAAATTTACAAGTGCCGCTGGTGCACAGGGTTGGGACATGGTGTTGCCGCCATTCCGTGGTGGTGAGTTGTGGTCCTCGGGGATCTGTAAACAGATGGAGGACTGTCCCAGCCATGAGCCCTCTTTCAGCAAGTTCCCCAGGGTGTGGCTGGAGCCAGAGGTATCCACTCTGCATCCTTCAGGGACCAGGGTTCCCTAATGGGGTTGGTGCTTTGACTTAGTCACCCTCTCTGTTTCCAGTTTCTTAACTGAGCACCCAGAAGGTTGCAGCTGATAACATCTGAGGCCTTCCCAGCTTGGACATTCTGGGATTGTTCCAACTTGACCTTGACTCCTTAACCTATAAAATATTGCCCAATGAAAGGCCATAGTCACAGAGGGAAGAGCCACCAGAGGCCAAGTGGGGCTGGCAGGCCTGCAGGGGGAGTTGGGCAAAGGAGGGAAGTGGGGCAGTTGGGTGGTAGCGGAGGGAGAGGAAAGAGTAGGAGGGTGCTAGGCTTCCAGTCGCTCTGGGCATCAGGGAAGCTCAGAGCCATGCTGCGGGGAAGGACACGTCCCGTGTTGCCTGCTGTGCCTTCTTGCTGGGCTTTCTCCAGCCCCTCAATGTCAGCAGGCAGGCGCAGGCATGTAGAGGCCTGGTCTATGTCACAGTTCATACCCATGAGCGGGGCCTGAGCCGCAGACCAGCTCGCCCTGCTCTTCTCAGAGCTCTTCCCCTTCCATCTCCTTCATGTTGGTACATGTGGATGTTTCTTTAATGAGGACTGTATTATTTCTAAAATACAGGCTATACTTTGAATCACTTGGGCAAAGGGCAAGGAGGAAGGCAGAATTCTTCTGAGAAGGAGATAGAAAGAGACACTTCTTTGGGATACCACCTTTAACTACCCATGTCACCATGAAAGGCAAACTCCCCTCTAATCCCTCACCCCACACCTGGTGGCAGACACATGGGAGAGAAATTGTCTTGCATTTAAAAAAACATTATTTTTTATAGTCCAGGCAACCTGGGAAAGAAATGTGCGGAGCCAGAGTCCAAAGCTAGAGGGAAAAAAGATCTGGAAAGAAAGGGGTATCCGAAAGAGGGCAGATCTAGGGCTTTCTTTCTAAACTTTGCTGTGGACATTCTGCTAGGATTGTGTCCAGCCCCACTTGTCCACTAAGCACAGTGCCCCCAGACTTGAGTGAGCACCTGCCTTGGCTGCCTGCCTTGTGTTAAAGAACAAGATTCAGTGGAGTAAATTTCAAGATCTAATTGTCTTTATTAAGCAACTCATGAATGGGGCAGCATCCTTTTTAGCAATTAGAAGGATGCTCTGAGGGATTGTACACAGGAAGGTTTTTATAGACAGAAAGGGGGTGGGACTAAGAAGCTAAAGGAGTGGGTTATTCCAGATAAGGAGACCTTCCCTCAGTGGAAAGTAGGGGATCTTGCTAGGTAGGGTCCCTCACAAGTGCTGACCAGGGAATTACAGACTGACTGGTTTCAAATTCAACTGCAATTAAGTTAGGTACTAAGTATTGGCTTGGTGATGGTGGCTTAGCAAAAATGACCCCATTTCAGTCTGTTGTTCCCTTTTCTTTAGACATCTATAGTTACCATGCTTCAGGTGTCAAGGAAAAGGGAGCAGGCTGTGTTTGTGCCTGGGGCCTGGGGACACAGAGACAGAGCTACACAAGCCCCAGTGATGGCCCGGAGCAGGCTGCTGCCTGGGGCAGCCAGGAAACCCGAGTCCCTGAGCATCCAAGAAGCTCTAGCCCGGGGACGTGTGGGTGGCCCTCCGCTGGGTGTCATCGCCTTGTTTCCAGCCAGGCATGCAGGAGGGTCATGCCTCTCACTGCCCCTGACGTATTGTGATTTATAAGAAATATGTATTTGGTCATTCAGATAACCGAAATATATTTCCCACGTATGTTTGGTTTTCCCTCATGCTTCCTGTCTCCCTGCTCCCCAAACCCTTGGAATGCCGGAGGGACAAGAGCAACGGGGAGCATCTTTCGTTAAATACTCGCTTCTTCCTGAAAATGCCTTAGAGCCACGAAGGTTCCCTAAGAACCCAGAAGGAGGTGTCAGAGTTTGCAGGCTGGGGAACCAGGACGCTTCCATGCGCCACCACGCTGGGCCCCAACCTCCTCGAGGACAGGCACTCCTTTGCTAGGGACCTCACCCTGTGTACCTTGTCTCCTGGCTGTTGATTCGTACCCTTTACTATCCTTTGTCATAAATCGGTGAGCTAGTGAGTAAACGGGTTTTCTGAGTTGTGTGAGCCACTGTAGCAAATGCATTGAATACAAGGTGGTGGCAGGGGGCCTATAAATCGCCGGCCTCTAGTCGGTCTGTCAGAGCACAAGTAACAACCTGGACTTGTTGGCATCTGAAGTGGAGGGCAGTCTCGCTGGAGTGAGTGCTTAACCTGCGGAATCTGATGCTATCTCCAGGTAGTGTCAGAGCTGAGCTGAGCTGCAGGACACGCAGCGGGAGTCCGAGCATTGCTTAGTGGTGTGGAAACCCCAGCACACATTGGAGGTGGGCGGTAGAGTCTCAGGCCCCCGTGGGCTAGCCTGCCACTGCTGTTTGTTGAATGTTTGCTAACTCTGCCTACATATTTTTCTTTAGGCTGCGAGCTCAGTAAGGAAGAACCAGGGTCCCCAAAGGAATCACTCACTGTCCTGCTTTGCCTTATGGCCCTTTCTTATTGAGAGACAAAAAATGAGAGGTCACACTTACATGGCCCTTACAGGTGCCAGGCTCTGTCATGTATATTTTGACAAGTATTATCTCCTATGGCAAACCCATAAAGTGGCTTCCATTACCATCACTCCCATTTTACAGGTGAAGAAACTGAAGTACTCCCCGATTCCATAAGTTTAACCACTGTCTTTAGTGAATAGCTTTCCAATCACCCATTGGAAATCATCTCTGATTAACTCAGGGGTTCTCATTTGGGCCAACTTTGCCCCAGGGGACATTTGGCATTGTCCGGAGACCTTTTTGGTTGATGTGGCTGGGAGGGTACCCCTGGCATCGGGTGGGTAGAGACCAGAGATGGTGCGATACACAGGACAGCCCCTCCACGACCAAGGAGTGTCCAGACCACGATGTCAGTAGACTGAGAAAGCCTGAATTAACCAAAGCCCTCTAGAGCTGTCCGAGAGAAACCTCTTGCTCGGCTGTCTTTGCCTTGATGTTCCTCCTCCTTGCCCATGTTAGACACTGCTGTCTTGCTGGAGATCCCATTTGGCACCCAGGAAGCCCTCCTTGGCGGCAGCCCACAGCCTGAGCCCTGTGCCCTCCTGCCTCTGGCCCTGACTCAGGTCCCTGGGCTCATGTCTCAGCCTGGAGTTCCAGTAAGAGCAGAGCTCCAGCCTGGTGTCTGTGGTTTAGCTCAGAGGAGAGGAGAGCTCAGAGCAGAGTGAGGGGCTGGGGGAGTGAAATGGAGGGGAAAAAGTCCAATCAAGGGTGTATTGTAGAGGTGGTCTCTGTTCTTCTAGAGGTTTCTGGGGAATGCGTCTGCTTCTGCCCCACCCCGCCCTGTGGTAGACGGCTGCTCTGAGAGTCCTTTACTGTTCTGCTCTTCTGAGCTGTGAGTGCCTGCAAGTGGCACACGTGCTTCAGGTGAGCCACTTCACAGCTTTGGAGAAGCCCTGGGACAGGAGAGGAAGTGGAAACCTGCAGGGGGCAGGCTGGGCATGGCTTCAGTCAGAGGGGAGGCCGAGGGGGTGTGAGATGGGGCACTAGAGGTCACTGGTATAGCAGGGGAAAGACCCAGTAGGCCAGTGCTGAGAACCCCCTCATTCCACAGACTGGCACATATACTACCAGAGAGTGTGGCACAATCCCTGCTCTCAGCGACATCATTATCCCGCTGGGGACAAGGAGAGGGCCGCACCCAAACAGTTGGTGAGGCTGGAGGACCTCACAGAATCGCTCCCCAACCATTTAGCCATGGAATAAGATGTCAGAGCTGCAACTTGCAGGAGCTTCTTGTTAATTCTAGCCCAACCTCAACTTAGAGATGAGAAAATTGAGGTTTATTTATTCCTTTGTTCAACAATTATGCCCATTTTATTATAGTAAAAAGGGAGAGAAGTTAAGTAACTTCTCAAGGTGGCCACTACTTAAGTCCTAGAGGGCACTGGTGAGGGGTTCTAGACGACCAAATGGTACAGGGGTGGAGGTGCACTAGGCAGGCTGCTAGCACCTTCACTAACTGTCAGCACCACCTGGAGGGTGATTCTGTTATTTTGGACATGCCTAGCCATGCCTGGGACCTTTGCTCGAGTCTTTGCTCGCCGCAACCTCCCAGATGCTGATGGGTGCTCATCTGCAAACAAATGCTTACGTGCCAGAGATGAGGCTCTGGTTGAACAGGCATGAATTCTTGAAGAACGGAGCCCTGCACAACAGGAATACCCCTTCCCTCCTCGGCCCTGGTTCTGTCTAACTGCGGGCAAGTTGCCTTTCCTGTCTCTGGGCCTCAATTTCCCCATTTTTTTGTTTGTTTGTTTTTGTTTTTAATACTCACCTGAGGATATTTTTTCCATTGCTTTGCAGAGAGAGTGGAAGGCAGAGAGAGAGAGAGGGAGAGAGAGAGAAGGAGACATCTATGTCAGAGAGACATATTGATTGGTTGCCTCAGGCTGGGATCAAGCCTTCAACTGAGGTACGTGCCCTTAACTGGACTCAAACCCAAGACTCTTCGGTCCACAGGCTGACACTCTAACCACTGAGCAAACTGACCTGGGCTTCCCATGTTTTTAACACGGCTGGAGCCTCCCAGGAAGGCATGCTCAATGACTGACTAATTGGTCGAATGCATTGACCAACCCATAGAATGGTCAGTGGACACAGCTTCGGAGATAATCTCACCTAGTTTCTTGTTTAAAGAGGGGGAACTGAGGCCCAGAGCAAAGATGTACAAACTGCCCTCCAGATACCCACAAGCAAATGAAGAAGGTAAATGTGTAACCAACACAAGGAGATGAGTGTGAGAGCAAGTGTGCCGGGAACAAAGCATCAACCAGAGAGGTGTGAGGAAGTCTGCCCAGAGCACGGTGGATGGCGGGAACTGGGCTGGAAACGGCCTTAAATTCCCCCGAAGCCACAGAGGGGTCTGTCAGCATCGTACTTTCTTCTTCCCTCCCTCCCTCCCTCCCTCCCTCCCTCCCTCCCTCCCTCCCTCCCTCCTCTCTCCTTTCCTTCCTCCCTCATCTTCTGTGACCATCAGGACTCCTGGTTGCCCACAGCCGGCCTGGACTCTGACTGTCTGGGGCAGGATATGGGCCCTCACACACAGAATCTAGGGAAGCCAAAGGGATACAGGCAGGAACCACAGCCACCAAAAAGACAGCTGAGGGCATGTGACAGGGCATTGTGGCCAACAGTGTAGATCCCAGATGCCACCACTGGCCCTGCTGCTTCAGCTGGACTTCTGCCCTGCCCTGCTTCTGAGAGTCCCTCCCTCTGGGCTTCAGTCACTGCTATGAGCCTCCCATCATCTAAACTTCGGGCACCTGCGGCTGTCCAGTTGCCCAGCTGCCCAGGCCAAAGGGAGAAGTCAGGGCCTTTTAAGGTTTCAAGAAGGAGGCAAGGGCTACCCCTCCCAAAGTCTCAGCCAGTGGCCTATTCCTGAAACACGCAGAGGCTGCCTGGATACTAGGTCCATCTACTGTGTATTCCTGGCCTCCCATACCCACCCGTGTAGGATACGGTTCCGGGCTCAAAGAACCCACAGCCCACTCGTGAGAAGGCGGCTTGAGACTGAGTCCCCAGGAGACCCAGCCTGGGCCCAGGGCTGGCCTCTTTCACTCCAGGAGTGCTGCAGAGGTAACAGTGACCCAGTGCCACCCAGCATCTCCAGGGAGCATTTCAGTGGGCATTTTGACCTTTGTGTTCTGAAGCATCCCAGAGACCAGGACCAAAAGGAACTTCATCAGGAGAGGACATGACTGCAAAGTGGCCAGGGGCTCACTCCACCCATTAACTATGTACTGAGAGACTGAGACCCCAAGACCAGAAAAGCACCTGAACAACAATGCAGTTCTCTCCTTTCGGTTTCCTTCCATGGGCTGCACTCAGGAAGTGACAACCAAGGGCATCCCTCCCTCCCCCTCTGCTGGGTAAGATCAGCGCAGAAGGTAGCAGGCGATGCACAGATGCGCACCTTGTCCCCCTCAGCGAAGCCGGAGCTTACTCCATATCAGAGCATGTAGAGCTCGCATTCCTGTGATGGCTACAGAATATGCCGTGTTAGCTCATCTCCCTTTTGATGGAGAGTTTGATGGTTCCTATGCTTTGCTTTTAGTGTTTGTGGGTTTCTGTGCATACATGAGGCTGTATTTGCAGGATAAATTCCTAGTAGTGGAGTGCTTGGATCAGATGCCCATTTGAAATGTTACCCAAATTGCCAGATTGCTCTTGAGTGGAGGCTGTCAGTGTGCACTCCCACGAGCAACGGATGGGAATGAGAGCATTTGCTCCATGTCCGGGGTATCTGGAACATGGGGGAGGTAGAAAAGGCCAAACAAGTTGGCCAGGGCTAGTCAGACCCAGCAAGATGGCATTGCCAGGTGCTTGGCTGGGGAGATAGTTCCATATCCCTCTGGCTGTGTTATAAATGTTAACTGAGTGCAGGCTGTTTTGTCAGGGCTTTTCCTTACTGATGGCAGAATTGGTGGAGGGCCTCTGTTAGCCCATAGGGCTATGGCTGTCAGGATGAAGGAGAGAGAGCGGGAACTTTCCTCTGGCCCCACACTCCTTTGCGTGTAAAGCTGATGGCCCTGTGGCATGCTCATTGCTCAGTCAACAGGAAGTGGCCCTGGTCCAAAGAGCTCACTCTGGAGCAAGCATTTCTTCACTTGCTCACTGACCCATCTGTCAGTCCATCCATCCATCCATCCATCCATCCATCCATCCATCCATCCATCCATCCATCCATCTCTTCTTTCATAAAACATTTATGAGCACCTGCTCTGGGCTAGGCAAGTTCTATGTGCTTGGAGAGCTATGAGGTGGGGAGGAGGGGAGGGGGTGTAGAAATGCAAATACCTAACAACACTGATGTCCTGTGTGCTGATGTGGAGAAGGCTGGCTACAATAGATGCCACCCCTTGCACACCCTCAATGTGCGGGCCCCTTGCTACGTGTGTGGGTGCAGAAACGGTGGAAAACCCTCATCTCTCTCCTAACAAGACCAGGGTATCCTAGGGAGAAAGAACAGTCTAGCAAAGAACTGCTGTTAAGGAATGTGCTCCACGTTGTGCGGGCATGGAAGAAAGGGATTCGTTTTTGCTCGGGTGAAAGAATGTCACATTTTATTTGCTGTAAATGAAATTAAACTGGCTGCAGACCCCCATTTGTGAAGATAGATGAGAAACCCATTCTGTTGTGTGTTGGGCGCCTTTCCTCCATGGGAGTACCTAGGGAAAAGCCCTCTGGTCTCCTGCTCTCAGAGGTTGCTCTGATAAGGGTGGTCCCTCTCCCTCCACGCTGGCTGAAGCTGGGCTCTTTACCATGGCTTGGAGTTTCAGGATTCAAGGTCAGCCTCCACGAGTACCTCCTGCACGAATCCTGCCATCTCAGACCCTGCCTCCAGAATCTCTAGATTTCAATGTCTAGGCCCCAGGAAGACTAATCCTTCTTTCTTTTCCTTTTCTTTTTCTTTTTTATATTTTTTACTTTTGTTTAAAATATTACAGATGTCCCTTTTTCTCCCCAATGACCTGTTCCACCCCTTCCCATCCCCCTCCCCAGTCCCTCTCCCCATTATCTGTGTCCTTGGGTTGTGCATAGATGCATATAAATTTTTGGTTACTCTCTCTCCCTCCCTCTGACATTTGTCAGTCTGATCTCTGCTTCCATGTCATTGAATCTATTCTGTTCATCGGTTTATTAAGTTCTTTAGATTCCATGTATAAGCAAGATCATGTGATGTTTGTCTTTCTCTGCCTGGCTTATTTCACTTAGCATAATATTCTCCAGGTCCATCCATACTGTCCCAAAGGGTACGAGATCCTTCTTCTTTGCAGCTGCGTAGTACTCCATAGCCCTTCTTTCCTCCCTGGATTCCAACCTTTGCAAGCATTGATGTCCTTTCCTTCTAGAGAATTCGTTCTATCAATGTTAGGAACCCAGCCTTTGAAAACAAAAGCCTCGGTGGTCATTGTCTCCCTGCCTGCCCGGGGGTCCTGACTTTCTCTGACTGAGCAACACAGAGTAGTTAGTGACCCCAGAATCAAAGGCTTGTTACTGTGGGGGATCCCCTCGGTCTTTTTCCTGTGTCTGTGCACCCACGCCCTGGTTCCTGAGAGCTTGGTGTCAAATGGCCTGCACCTGTGACTCGTTCCAGCTGGCGGCCTTCAGGCTGCTGGGGCCACCTTGTGCTCATGTGCACAGAGGACCCAGGCCCATGGAGTGGGTGGCCCCCTCCCAGGGCAGCTCTTCGGCGATGACTGACCAGGGCTGGGACAGGTAAGCCTTACCTTGCTCTCTGAGCTGGGGCAGCTGGATGGCCACGGGTGCCCTAATTTCAGATGATGGGAGGCTCCCACGAGGGAACTGAGTCTAAGAGGGAGGGACCCCTGGAAGTAGGGCAGGTTAGAATTCCTGCTGGCTGAGGTGGCATCGCCGTCGCCAGCAGCAGAAGCAGCAGGGCCAGTGGTGGCATCCGGTGTCCACACTGATGGTCACAGCATCCTGTCATATGCCCTCAGCAGCATCGTCTTAGTTTCTCCCCTTTCACTGTCCTGCACCCCCTCTCCCTGCCTGCTTCTCGTTAGTCATTCACATGAATCCCCATCTCAGGGTCTGCCTCTGGGCAACCTGACCTGCCACAGCCAGTGAGGACAAAGCACAAAGTATGGCCTATTCCTGATGCTTCCCTGACAAACACAATAAATGTGTTGTTTTAAAACTGAGTTTCACAGCCAAAGGGACCCCGAAGCCCATCCAGTCTGCTTTGCCTCACTTGGGTCTACCAGAGGCCCAGCACAGGCCAAGGAGGGGTGGTTTTCCAGGGCACAGGTGAGAGCGACATGATTCTTGCTGACCACAAGCTCAGGGTTGCCAGTGCAGCTCAGCCGCCAGCGTTAATGAATGCCCTCATGCAGTGCCAGCAAAGCTGGAGTCCAGAGTAGGGCAAGGGAAATCCTACCTAAACCAGCGGCACCACCTGGCCCTGAGGCCGTGGGCTCAGCTGGAAGCTGCAGTTAGAGAGGGACATTAGATGTCCGGTGAAGAGGGCAGCGCAGATAAACACGGAACTCACCTCCCCCCAGAACCACATCAAAGTCACAACTAAATTCAAAGCAATCATCTTTCAGAATTGCCTGAAATCTAGCTGAACGGAAGTCCTACAACTAGGGAATTAAAGAAGCCACATCAAGACTGATGTTGCTATGAGGACAGATTCATCAAAAATGACTGACGTAGAGCCTGTGGTCCAGAATCCTGAGCTTTCAGCAAGAGCGGGCCCGGAACGCCAGACCAGACCTCTGGGTTCAGCTGTGACAGGCGGAACTTCGGAGCTGCCCCTGGAACTGAGGCCTGCCCTTAAGGAAGAAGTGAAAAGGAAAGACAAGAAACGACCAAGGCCAGTCGGAAAAGCCCCAGGCGAAGGAAAATAAAGGCCCAGAGCCTATCAAAAGGGTGAATTGAAAGACTTTATTTTATTGAATTTATTCTGGTGACAATGGTTGACAAAATTATTCAGGTTTCAGGTGCACAGTTCCATAACACATCATCTGTACCCTGTATTGTGTGTTCACCACCCCAAGTCAAGTCGCTGTCCCCCACACCCTCCTCCACCCCCACCCACGCCCCTCCACCCCGGCACTCGGAAAGAAGGCTTTGAGTGAAATCATACGGCACTGTCTTTCTCTGCCTGCCTCACTTCACTTAGCATAATGCTCTCCAGGCCCATCCATGCCGTGGCAAAGGGTAAGCTTTCCTTCTAGTTTATGCCGAGTAGCTTTCCATCCTGTAAATGTCCCACAGCTCTTTCATCCACTCATCTACTGATGGGCACTTGGGCTGCTTCCAAATCTTCGCTGTTGGAAATAATGCTGCAATGAACATAGGGGTGCGTATATTCATTTGAATTAGTGTTTTGGGTTTCTTTGAATAAATTCCCAGAAGTAGGATCGCTGGGTCATAAGGCAGCTCCATCTGTAATTTTTGAGGTAACTCCATACTGCTGTCCACAGTCCGCATCCCCACCAATACCGCACAAGAGTCCCCTTCTCCACATCCTTGCCGACACTTGTTATTGATCATAGCCATTCTGACAGGTGTGAGGCGGTATCTCATTGTGGTTTTAATTTGCATTTCTCTGATGATTAATGGCATTGAGCATCTTTTCATATGTCTATTTAGGTCCTTTGTCTATTTTTTTAATTGGATCTTTAATGGTCTTTTGGTGTTGGGTTTTAGAAATTCTTTTTTTTTTTTTAATGTATCTTTATTGATTTCAGAGAGAGGAAAGGAAAGGGAGAGAGGGAGATAGAAACATCAATGATGAGAGAGTCATTGATCGGCTGAATGTGCCCTGACAGGGAATCGAACCCTGATCGCCTGGATCCTAGGTCGACGCCCAACCACTGAGCCACACCCGGCCGGGTGGGACTGATCTAAGAGGAATGGGGGGGTCTGGCTAGAGAAAGTGGGGTGTGAGCTTTGAAGGGTGAAAGGGCAGGAACTCGAGGCAGAGGGAGTGCCTGGGACTTGCTCTGTGAGGTGGCGAGTCGTTCTGCCTCTCTAAGGCCCGCTTTCCTGTTATGTAAGACAAGGACACTAACAGTACAGCCAGTCCTCGCTTGATGGGGTTGACAGGTTCTCGGAGGGCTGCAAAATCACGTACAATGAACCAATTTTACCCTAGGCTAACTAACATAAACAAGAGAAGCTTCCACGCATGTCATCAACATTGTAACAAAATGACTTGAACTCAGCCGGGTTACTGGAGGACCTGCTGCACTGGTTCTGAGGTGTTGTAAAGTTTCAGTGAGCTGTGCCAGTGCGGCTCGGCACGGGGCCTGCTGCGGAGTAAGTGCGGAGAAAACATCAGCCACTGTCATATTTATATGAGGAGGAGATGATGGAACCGAAGGCATTTGGGTTATCTGCTTGACCAACACCTGTAGGTGTATTTCAAAACCTAGACCACATGGGAACAGCTCCTATTTCCTTAGTTGAAGGGAACTTCAACTAGGAACTGGCCAGCCCCTCTCTAGGTAGCCCTGGGGCACCCTGGAATGGGTGCTATGGTGTGCCTCACAGCCCTCCTTCTGGACAGAGGCCCTCGTGTCCCCAGCTGCCTGGAGCATTGGCTGCAAAGGCAGGAAGCCCCCCCCCCCCCCCATGCCTTGCCCCAGTCCTGCCCTTGCTGGGAGCAGCCCGCATTCTAGGGGACAGGGGGGTCAAAGGCCCGTCTTCCTGCCCCTGTTTGAGACAACTCTGAGCTCCATCCAGCTCAGAGCTCCTTATAGCATCTGCTGAGGACTCGGTTGTGACTGCATCTTCGTTTATCTTTGCCTTCTGCCCAGCCTTGCTTCCGTCATTCCTTACGGGTGTCAACCTCCTGCATGCAGACCCAACTTTAGAGGTGCCCTCTGCAATTTCTCCATGTCTATTTCCTCCAATAAAACGGGGACTTCAGGAGGACCTGGCCATGTGCTTTCCCCACCAGTGCCCCCAGCACCTAACACAGAACAACGTGGCATATTAAGGTTAGTCCAGGTGCTGTCAGAGCCCAGAGGAGAGCGTGCCCAAGTAAAAGACATGGCTTCCAGGTGGAGTTCTGAGCTGGGTCCAGTGCTAGCCCTGGGTGTGCCAACTTGACTGGCCAGCTAAACACGGGGGGCTCAGTTCAAGTGAGGGACTACAGGACTGGCACTCAACAAGGTGGCGATCATGAGCTCCCACTGCCCTCTAAGGGACGTGTGGCCTAGAGAACGAGAATTTGCAGAGAGAGGAGTGTGGGCAGCCATTCCATCAGTGCAGAGTACTGCAAGGGGCAGGAGGCAAAGCTGGCCCTGGAGTCTCCAGCCTGAGTGCGCAGGGAGACAGGGGCGCAGTTATCACGGACACAGCTTTTGGTGGTGGGAGTGTGGAGAGGGTGGGCAAAGCCTTTGCAAACACATCTGGAGCTGAGGAGGAGTTTGGGGAGAGCTGTACACACAGATTGGACAGGCATAGGGATAGAGGTAAGAGCTGAAACTCAGAGAGCCACCTGGATAAAGCAGAGTGAGAGGAGAAGGCTGAAGGTGCAACCTGGGGCAGGGGAAGTGCAGGAGTGGGCACGGATGGCCCAGATGGGAGGCTGAGGGGAAGTGAGACAGAGGAGAGCCGAGGATGTGTTAGAAGGGCCAAGTGTTGCTTGGATATCAAGGAGACTGAGGCCAAGGGGATCCATGGGCTTGGTTTGGGGATGCCCCTGGTGGCCTTTGGGAGATTGGCTAGGGCAAGGATTGAGAGCATGGGGTATAGAATCAGAGCTGGGTTGAGGATGTAGGCTGCAGCTCTTTTACTCGCTGCCTGTGTGTCCTTGGGCAAATCACTTAACCTCTCTGGTCTCTGTAAAATGCCCTAGATCTGTAAAATGTGATTGCCATAGGGACTAAAATAGCTGGGAAAGTGCTTGGCACAGTGCCTTGCTGTGGGGAGTGCCAGTCACTGGCAGCTGGCATTACTGCGGGGTAGAGCAGCTTCTATGGAGGGCAGGAGCAGGGAGGTGAGGATACTTAAGAGGGGACCAGGGTGAGAAGAGTTTGTAAGGCTGGGGCTGAGGCTCACTGCCAGGGGAGGGGCCCAGGAGTGGGCAGAACTGAAGATTCAAGTGTGGGAGGGGGTGCTGACCTTGGAGGTGGTGCAGGTGCAGTGAGGGGAGAGCCTGGAAGCATTCCTGGGTGGTCTGCTCCACCCCACCAGCTTGGAGGAAGCAGGGCCTCTTGCTGGCATTGGCATGAAGCCATTTCCCCTCATCCTGGGTCTGCTCATGGCCATAAAATGTGGAATGACACAGGATCTGGTCATTAAGTAAATGGGATAAAGAAATAATTGAAAAATGGATCCCTGCCCAGAAGAAGTGCAATTGTTCCCTATGCAATTGTCCGAGTTCTGCTCCCTGAGTAATATGCAGAGCTGGGCTAGTAAGGACATCAGGCTCTGAGAGGTGAGAAACTCCACCTTGAAAAGAGCCTGAAATTACCCATGACAGTGCCAGAGCCTTTGTCTCCTAAACAAAAGGAGGAAAAAGGCCAGAGTGGGAGGAGAGGAAAGGACAGTCACAGGGAGTCCCTGAATGTACAGTCGCCCCAGCGTCTCTAGTCACAGTAGCGCTCACGGCCCACCTGGAGTGGCCAGGGGCTGGGCCGGGCTGGGGCGGTTAGGCTGCGGGAGGGTGGAGGGGGTGGCCTGTGTGAGGGGCACCGTGCTTTTGTCTGCAAGTCAATTCATCAGTCTCTTGGCCTCTGCAATTCTCACCCTCACGCTCCACCCTCAGCACACCCACCAAAGGGAGCTCCTCCCTGGGCCTTCCGGGTGGGCGGGGGGCCTGGGTGAGGGTTATCCAAGGCATAGCCCTGGGAGAAAGAATGGGGTTCTGGTGGAGGGGTGTGGGGAGGATGGATGGGAACCCCCCCTTTCCCATCCCATAGCCCCCTCCAAAGCCTTTACAAAGAACTCAGCGATGTGTGGAAATGCCTCAGACGGGCCTCTGGGCTGCTTCAGACCTGGCCTGGGCCTCCAGCCCACCCCGAACTCTGCGCTCTCGGCCTGGACTCCATTCTGCACCCCTCCCGGAGGCCTTTGCTAGCTAAATGGGCCAAAGCAGAAGCTGTGTCCTTTCCTTCTGCTGTGCCTCCCTGTCCACGGCGCTGTATCCGGCACCCACTGGGGTTCCCACGTTTGCTGTACTCCCTTAAACACCAGTCAGGGCAGCCTCAGATGGAGCTTCTCAACTGCAGACAAACACGGGCACTGTTTGCCCACCTCTCCCTCTGTACACTAACAGTGTGTCCCAGGGCTCTCGGATGGCTGTGGCGTCAGACTCACTTCATGCACTTGTTCAAAATACAGATTCCTGGGCCTCACCCCAGAGCCAGAGCTCCAGCGTCAGATCTGTGTTTAAACAACCAGATGCTTGACCTGAAAGGGAAGTCTCCACCTAGAGGGCAGTGTCCCCACGTGAGGACAGGTTCCTCTGCAGGAAACAGCTACATGCAAGAAAGTTACGGAATGGTCCTTGGTTTTACAAAAAATAAAAACATTGAAATTCACCAAATAAGATATGCAAGATATACAAGGGTTTGTTTTGATAAGCATTGAGAGTGAAAAAATTTACTAGCAGATAAAGACGGAAGCCAAGTGAGGGAGCCGGTGATGGAGAGCCGGGGAATTTATACCCAGTCAGCTTTTCCTCACTCCATCTCCATTTGATGTCCATGAAAACAAATCACTGGTCATGTAGCAAAAAATAAATGGTAAAAAATGCAATATGCCATGCAGATGCATTAGTGGCTTTCTGTACAATAAGGAAATGAAGGGCTAGCGGAAACGATAGCAGAGTCCTCAGGATGTGGTCGGCCCCCTGCCTGCTGCTGGAATGCAGCGGCCCTGCGTCCGCCCCCGCGGACACTGTGTGAGCTGTCTCTTTCACTGGAGTTGCCCACCGAGTCCAAATCTGCTCACGAAAGGCTTTATTGAGCACACATCCCTCTTTGAAAACCTCACCATAGGACCACCCTGCCCTGCCCCTTTCCCATTAACGTGGACATAGTTCTCAGACCTGACCCACCCTTTGGTTGCTCAGGGGCCATGGCCAGTGGGACCCCTCAGTTGTCCTCACAAGAGGCGCCCACTCTGCCCCAGGGGAATACCTGAGTAGCACCGGTAGGATTCCGTCTTTCTAATGTGTTCTCTAAGTGACCCTGAGACAGATCAAGTCGAGGAACCTAGGGATGAGATGTTGAAAGTCTGTTGCAGTCTTTTATGTTTCTATTGCTTTCCTTTCTGGTTGGAGCCCTTATGGGCCCTTCCTCCCATCCGTTGCCCATCCCCAGCCCTCTCCCCAGAGCTCCTGCTAGAGCTGCTTCATATCATTAACCTTAACTGTCACTCTAATCCCAAGCCTAAATTCAGCCACAGCCCTGCACCAGCTCCTGCCTCTTTGCTCTCGGTTTCCCTATTTCTTTTCTGTTTTTAAAAATTGATTCTAGAGAGAGAAAGGGCTTAAACAACAGAAATTTAGTCTCTCACCTTCTGGGGGCTAGAAGTCTGAGATAAGGGTGCTGGCAGGGCCCTGCTCCCTCTGGAAGCTCTATCGGAGGATGTGTTCCAGGCCCCCCTCCTGGCTTCTAGTAGTTCTTGGCTTGCGGCAGCACAACTCCAGTCTTTTTGTGGCATTCTCCCTGTGTCTTTCTCTGTGTCCAAATTTCCTTGTTTCATAAGGACACAGTTATATGGGATTAGGACCCACCCTAATGACCTCATTTTATCTTGATTAGCTCTGTACAGACCCTATCTCCAAATACGTCCACATTCTGAGGTTTTCAACATATGAATTTGGGGTGAGGGGAGGGGGGGAGGGCGACACAGTTCAATCCATAACAATAACTAATCTTTTCTAGTCTTATTTTCTCTCTCCCCATTTTGGCTGCCTATTTGGGTTTGTTTCTATGTATTAGGTAGGCCTGCTAGGACTCTCAGTCTTTTTGGACAGTTTCTGGTGCAGGCCAATGTCAGACGCTGTTTGTGACTGGTCTTGAGTACTCTGGAGCTATCAACAACCCATGGCTTGAGGTTGGGGCTGGGTGCCTTTCGACAGGACCAAGATGCACACTGAAGTCTGCTTTTCCAAGGCCTGGGTACAGAAGCAGATCAGGCAAAGACTCAATGCACTCTGAGGTCTGCGTCTGCCTGCAGGCTGATTAATCTGATTCTCTTAATGAGCCTCAGGCTGTAGAAACTCCACCGGGTAGGGTGAGAGGTTTTCCAGCAGGGTGGGGCAATTGCTTCCCCCTCAGGTAAAAGCTGCTTGGAAGGTAAATGTCTGCTGTGAAAGATGTCCTCTGCAGTCTGGGGGAATGGCTGGGCACAGGAACCCAGAGGGATGCTCTATCTCCAGAGCCCACAACCCTAGGTTCTCTTTACACAGCTCCAGTCCACTCTGCCCTCCCTCTGCTGGAGCCCAAGGTGAGTGGCTGCACAGGAAACTGCGTGCATTATCCCTTTAAGAGGGTGCCTGCATTTCCAGCCGACACTCCCTGGCAGACAGAAACCTGGCTGCTTTTCACAGCCAGATGTTGTGTGGGCACCTTTCTCAGTGCTGGTGCTCTGGGCTGGGAAGCCAGCCTGGGGTTTAGGCCCCAGAGTCCTCAGTGGGACCCCCCACAGCTGAGATCTCCCTCTGGACCTTCAGCTGCTGCCTGTGGGAGCCCAGCCAGACCTCCCACGCTTCTGCACTTCCTACCAGTCTCACTGTGGTCTCCCCTTGTCCTCCTTGGTTATGGGGGTGCTCTGCAGCTCGTCTGCAGTTGCAGTTGATTATTCAGGATGTTTTTTCTGTATTTTAGGTGTAATTCCAGTTTGGTCCCAGGAGAGTGGCAGGGTAGCTTCCACTCAGTCCGCCACCACCTTTAATCAGCCCGTAGTCTTACTTAGAGTCAATACTTCATTACTTCAAATAAAATGTGCAAAGTACTATGTAAATCCCTTTATTCTCCCCACTCCCACTGGCCTTCCTGTGATAGTTGTCATATGCCCCGTGACCTGCATAAAACTACTCCAGATACCATTATAATTTTTGCTTTGAATAGTCATAAATATTTTAAAGAACTTAAGAGAGGGAAAACCTTTTTTATTTATTTATTTATTTATTTATTTATTTATTTATTTATTTATTTATTTATTTATTTATTTATTATGTTTTTATTGATTTCAGAGAGAGGGAGAGAGAGCAAGATAGAAACATCAATGAAAAACGTCAATCGGTGCCTCCTGCACCCCCTCCACTGGGGATCAAGCCAGAAACCCAGGCATATGCCCTGACTGGGAATTGAACCAGCGACCTCCTCAGTGCTCAACCAACTGAGCCCCACCGGCCTGGCAAAACCTTTTCTATTTACATAGATATTTGCATTTTTGTTGCTTTTCCTTCATTCTTGATGTTCCCACTTTCCAAGTGGTATTATTTCCCTTCAGCCTGAAGAACTTCTTTTATCATTTCTTTTAAAGCAGGTCTGCTGGTGATGATTCTCTTCATTTTCCATTTTCTTTTCTTTTTTTAAATATATCTTTATTGATTTCAGAGAGAGGAAAGAAGAGGGAGAGAGATAGAAACATCAATGATGAGAGAGTCACTGATCGAGCCCACAACTTGGGTATGTGCCCTGACCAGGAATCGAACCCCGATCGCCTGGATCCTAGGTCGACGCTCAGCCGCTGAGCCACGCCCGGCCGGGCCATTTTCCATTTTCTGAGAATATCTTTATTCTGCCTTTGTTCCTGAAGGGCATTTTCACTGGGTATGAATTCTGGGTTGGGAGGTCTTTGTATTTTATTTTATTTTATTTTAATTTTTTAAAATATATCTTTATTGATTTCAGAGAGAGGAAGGGAGAGGGAGAGAGAGAGATAGAAACATCAATGATGAGAGAGTAATTGATCGGCTGCCTCCTGCATGCCCCCTACTGGGGATCGAGCCCGAAACCCAGGTATGTACCCTGACCAGGAATCGAACCCCGATCGCCTGGATCCTAGGTCGACACTCAACTGCTGAGCCATGCCCTGCTGGCCCTTTGTACTTTAAAGATGTTGTTTCACTCTCTTTGGCCACTGTGATCATTCAAATTATTGCTCTCCTATAAGTAATGTAATTTTTTCTAGTGCTTTCAAGATTTTTCCGTAATTTTTGGCTTTCACTAGTTTTAGTTTGGTGTGTCTGGGATGATTTTGAGTTTATTCTGCTTATGGCTTTATAAACTTCTTGACTCTATACATTTATGTCTTTTCCCAATTTGAGACATTTTTGGCCATTATTTCGTTTTTTAAATTTTTTTCTTACTTTTCATTTTCTTTTTTGCCATATATATATATATATATGCAGGTCCTGAAGCTCTTTGTCTTTCCAGTCTCCCCCTCCTTTTCTGTTGTTCAGATAATATAATTTTTATTAACCTACTTTCAAGGTCACTGACTTCTTCCTCTGTCACCTCTATCCTGTTATTGAGATTCATCCAGTGAATTTTTTATGTCTGATGTCATATTTTAATTTTTATAGTCTCTATTTCTCTGGTGAGAATCTTTCCTTTAATTTCAAGTATGTTTACCACTTGGAGTGTAGTTATTATGGTTGATTTAACATCTTAGTCCCATAATGCCCCCAAATAGGGCGCAGTAGAACTCACCTCATTATCATCACTGTCTCCAATTCCAGAAGCTCTTTAGTCTCCAAAAGAGGCTATAGCAGCCCAAGTCCCAAAACCTGTCAATAAGGCTCTGTCAAGAGCTTCCCATGGAGCAGACTCAAAGCACTAGGGCCTATAGTGCTCCTTAAAGTCACAGTCTGGCCCTTTGGTCTGTTAGTATCACTGTCCAGAGGTCCTGTTCTTGTTCTGAAGTCCATGTTCCAACTTCTCCATATTCTGGACCTTCTTTAAGCTCTGAGACAGTCTCACCAAGGCGGCCAGTGACTTGGCTGAAAACAGTTCTGAATGGCACCAGGGCACATGAGAGGAGGATTTTCCAGGCCAGGCCGGGACCATCTCAGTCTGTGTGGATATTCTGGCCTCAAGTTTCAGAGAACAGGTTAGGGTGAAATCAGATGGAACCTAGTGTCCAAAGCCTGCCAGGGAGTCTCAGGGGCTCAGGCCATACCCGAATGCTGTCTTCGAGAAACTTGGGAAGACTGAAGGCAGCTTGAACACTAGAACCACAAAGACCTGGGAAGATCATCAGATATAAGTGCAGAAAACTGAAGGGCAGATCCCCCTGGGGGTGCTTCTGCATCTTAAATCCTGAGCTCACCTGCTAGATAGAAGCTGAGCAACTTGTTGAGGGCAATGAGCTTAAAGCTGGCTTCCTTTTCTTCTTTTTTTTCTTTTAAATATGTTTTTATTGATTTCAGAGAGGAAGGGAGAGGGAGCGAGAGGTAGAAACATCAATGATGAGTCATTGATTGGCGGCCTCCTGCACGCCCCCTGCTGGGGATTGAGCTTGCAACCCGGGCATGCACCCTGACCAGGAATCAAACCGTGACCTCCTGGTTCATGAGTAGCCACTCGGTCACTGAGCTGGGCAAAGCTGGCTTTCTTGTCTTGATTTGTGGGAGGGAAGATTTTAAACAAACCACACGAAGAAAAAACATACAGGAATAAATTGATACATTTGATGTCAAAATGAACAACTTTAACATGACAAAAGAAAAGATAAAATTAAAGGACACGAAACGGAATGAAAGAAAATACGGGTAACAGATATAACAAAGGTTAAATATACAGAATATATGGACTCCCACAAGTCAAAAACAAGGCACAACCCAACAGAAAAATGAGCACAGGATCTGAACAATCGATCTGAAAGCACAAGTGGCCGGAAAGCGCTTTGCAAGAGGTTGAGCCATTTGATCAATGTCGGAAATGCGTGAGCCGTCGGAGCTGCGTGAAAAGAGCAAGGGCTTGGGGATGGACGCCAGGCCTGGCAGCAGTGAGCTCCGGCCCCTGGAGGTAAGCGGCGGGAACCAGGAGCCAGCCCAACCCCCTCCCGCAACTGGCCAGACACAGCTCCAGGAGGAAGGTCCCGTGGAGGAAGAGGGGCCCCAGTGAGGGGGGATCGAGGCCTTGCTCACCAGCCCAGCCCTGGGGAGCAGCCAGGCCAGGCTGGGCCCTGATCTTAAAGCGAGGCCGAGGGAGAGGAATCTGATGACTGGGAGGACACCTGGGTCTACTGGAGTGCCAGCCGCCCTTGAGGAAGCCAGCAAGATGCTTCTGAGCACATCGGAGCAGGAGAAGCAGCCTGGAGGGCGGTTTTCAGATGCGCCATGAGAAGGCCCCTATTGATCGGGGGGCTTTTATCGAAGAGCTTTTCACTATGGTTGTCAGTCATCTGAAGAACTCGCTGTGATTGTTGCTAGAGTAGTTCATTGCAGTTAAAAGAAGAGGGAACGACTTCAGGAGAGACCTAGTCTCTTGGGCTTATTCCAAATAGTTCCATGCCAATGGGAAATTCCATCTTCAAAAAAAAAAATGTTTTTTGTTGTGCAGAATAGAATAGGCAGTGACTGCACAGTTGTGAAAAAGGGAAAACAAAAGCTGTTAAAGAAAAAGGATCTTAGGAGGGTTGAAGCCTGTTTTCAAGGATGTCCTGAACCGCCTATGGCTTTGACTTTGTTATTGGTCCAGATTAGTTTTTTGCATTGGGGAAAATCACTTTCATATTTCACTGTAAGGAATGGTTTTGAAAGAAAAAGTCACGACCAAGACAAACTTGCCAGTACGAGAGCCCAATGATACTAATCACGAGAGAAAAGGTAATGTTTCCAACCTAGGACACTAGATGTTTTTGAGTATTGGACTGGGAGCCTACTGAGAAAACTTTGAAGATTCCATTTTGTGATCTATCCAAGCCATAGTTATCAAAGGCTAAACTTTAAGGGTATAATAAATTGAGCATTCTTAGTATCTCAGGTGGATAAACAAACTTAAAAAGGAGTAAGTATCGTGTGCTATACCTTAAAATGTTTTCAAGAGCATCTGCAATGTTGTTTGTACATGTCTTGATTATTTATAAAGCTACTGTGATCTGTAGCAGAAAATTCATTATCTTGACCATTTTCAAAAGTCAAAAATGAAAAAGTCGTTAGTAAATTTTTTAACTCAGACATTAAAATGTATGTGAAAGTAAGTACAAAGAAAACAAACTATTTCTAACACTCATATACTAGAGAAATTTTCCATTTTACTCACTCTCTGAGTTTTACATTAAATTTTACAGGCAAAAGACTGGTTGAACTTCATAATGTAAGAACTGTTAAGTGAAATAAGTAGAAGGAAGGCACTACATTTAAAAAAGACTATGAAAAATTATACCGTCAACCTTTAAAGGTTTTAAACCTGTTCAGCAATTCACCTCAGCATCTGAAGTTTCCCTCTGTGTCCACCTCTAATTAAGCGGGATATTGGTTATGCACAGCATTTGAGATAATAAAACTTTCTGTTCTGTGTTTAAAAAAAGGACAAATGGTCAATAATCATAAAAAAATGACCAACCCCACTAATCATCAGGGAAACCCAAAGAAAAATAGTGGTGAGAAGATTCTGTTTGCAATCATCATATTGGTTAAGAGCAAAGGTGGACAATCAGTGTCAGTGAGAGAAGGTATGAAGAAATATGTATTTTGTATACTGATACAGGAAACGTAAATTGTACAAGCACACATGAAACCGACAGTTAACAGTACACATGTTTAGGTATTAGATCATAGAGTCTAGAGATGTAAGTATAAGTTTTAATTAAATGTTTCAATTTCTTTGTTTGTTATGTAGCTTAAAGTCAAAGATTAAGAAAGTATATTAGCCACTTATAATTAAAGATTAAGAAAGGATGTTAGTCATGTCCTGAAGGCCTGCCTATAAGGTGAGTTCCGGGAAAAAATGTTTAAAAGTACACTTTGCTTAGAAGTGGTGCATACATACAATGGAACATGACTCAGCCAGAAAAAGAATGAAATCTTGCATCTGCAACGACATAGATGGACCTAGAGGGTATTGTGCTGAGTGAAACAAGTCAGACAGAGAAAGACAAATGCCAGATGATTTCACTTATATGTGGAATCTAAAAAACAAAATAAACAAACAAGCAGAACAGAAACAGACTCATAGATACAGAGAACAGACTAATGGGCGCCAAAGGGGAGAGGAGTTGGGTGATGGATGAAAAGGTGAAAGGATTATAAAGTACAAATAGGTAGTCACAAAATAGTCGTGGGGGTGTAAAGTACAGCATAGGGAATATAGTCAGTAATATTGTAATAACTATGTGTGATGTCAGACAGATACTAGTTTTATTGGGGTAATCACTTCATAAATTATATAATTGTCTAATCACTGGGTTATACTCCTGAAACTAATATAATATTGTATGTCAACTGTAATTGAAAATTAAAAACTGCCCAGCTGGCATGGCTCAGCAGTTGAGCATCTGCCTATGACCCAGGAGATCATGCCCGGGTTGTGGGCTCAGTCCCCAGTAGGGGGTGTGCAGGAGGCAGCCGATCAATGGCTCTCATCATTGAGGTTTCTATCTCTCCCTCTCCCTTCCTCTCTCTGAAATCAATAAAGACATTAAAAAAAGAAAAGAAAAGTTAAAACAATATTAAAACAAAGCAAAACAAACAAAAAGTACACTTCGCTTGAGATATAGGAAAATGCAGCTAGTAGAGTATAAACCAATGATAGCTTAAATAATAACAATGGTTACAAGATGTTTAGTTTCTGCCTTTTGCTTTAAAGATGTCACTGACACACAATCATGAGATTGTTTTGCAGAATCTTGGTTTCTCAACCTGGTCTGACCACCTGACCACAGTTAGGAGAGCTCCAGACAAAGAACTAAATGAATCAGGCAAAGGGAAACCTCTGAAGCCAGTCAGCTTAGTTCGTGACCTGTAACCCCTAACCTTTGATCTTTGCCTTTAAAATCACTTCATTAGGAACCATCCAGGAGTTTGGCATTTAATGATAGCTTCCTGTTTTCTTGGCCTGTTGTCCTGACAATAAACTGCTTTAATTTCTCTACTGCAAAACTCAGTGTTCTCTTTTTGGCTCTGCTACCCATCAGGTGGGCGGACCTGCTTCAGTTCAGTAACAAACACATAAGACAGCTTTACTTTTACAACTAAAAATGTTTACATCCCTTGACTTAGAATTCCATTTCTAGAAATCTAAGGTAGAGAAATACTTGCACCCATGCCCAAGAAGCAGCTTCGGGGATGTTTACGCGACAGTTTCTGATGGAAGAAAACTGAAGTAACCCCAGCGTTCATCAGGAAGAGACTGGGTGCGCAGGGCATGTGCCCAGACAGGGAGCACTCCTGGGACTTAGGAGCTGAAAGCAAGGAACTGGATCAGTGGCTCTCCAACTTTTTGGTCTCAGGTCCCCTCTACTATCTTAAAAATTATTGAGACCCTCAAACGGTTTTTGCTTATGTGGGTTATATCTACTGATATCTAAAGCATTAGAAATGATAAAATTGAAGACTAAAAAAACAAAAACAAAAAACAAACCAAAAAAGCCCTCGCTTAGTAGCTCAGTTGGTTAGAGCTTCGTGTTTCCTGATGCGTCAAGGTTTGGGGTTTGATCCCTGGTTGGGGCACATACCAGAATCAACAAATGAGTGCATAAATAAGTGGAACAACAAATTGACATCTCTCTCCCCCCGTGCCTCTCTCTCTAAAAGAAATAAGTAAATAAAAATTTTAAACAAAACAGAAAAAAAAAGGGAAAAAAGACCAAAAAAGGGGAAAAAATTTATAATACTGAGAAATTTTAAAAATGTTAATTAAAAAGTAATATAACCATTACATGTTAACATAATACTTATATTAATATAAATAACATTTTGCCCAGCTGGGTGTGGCTCAGTGGTTGAGCATCAACCTAGGATCCAGGAGATCGTGGTTCGATTCCTGGTCGGGGTACATGCCCGGGTTGGGAGCTCGATCCCCAGTCGGGGGCGTGCAGGAGGCAGTCGATCAATGAGTCTCTCATCATTGATGTTTCTCTCTCTCCCTCTTCCTGTCTCTCTCTGAAATCAATGAAGACATATTAAAAAAATATATATGTATATAAATAACATTTTAATGAAAAAACCAGCTATATTTTCCAAAACAAAACAATTTAGTAGTGACTAGGTAAGAATGACCAAAACTGTAGGGAATTTTTATAAATATTTATTTGAAGCCAAACAGAGGATATGTCTGGAAGTAAGATCTAAAGAGACTGAGAAAAATGTTTCTTAGAATGACAGTTTTTGTTTTGTTTTGTTTTTTATGTGCTGGAATTAAGGCAGATTAAATGAAGGTGGGAAAAAGCAAGGTGGAGATTGTTTTAACAAGATCTGTGCTCCCTTGAGGGTGGTTATGCTTTCAAGGGGCTTGAAAAAGAGTATTCCTCTGGCCTTTCAAAGGTGTGTTAACCTTGCTCCAGAACAATGGACAGGGCTTGCTTAAGGCGAAGGTAAACCTTTTACTAAAGAAGTTATATGCCTGCCTACCCACTATGATCTGCCCAGTTAGGAGTTTATGATAGGATCACCCTGTAGGAACCCTTTTTCATCCACAGTGAGAAGGATGGTCTTGTTTTATATTTCTTTTGCAAATCTCTAACTGCTGGCTTACCAGAAGACACCTGGATTCTCATATCTGCTTCTGCATTCAGACTATTGCATATACAATACAGTTTCTTGAAAACTTCATGGTAGCCTTATGAGAGAGTGGGAGTGAAAACGACAAATAACCTCTTAGTGTGACTATGGAAATAGTTTTGACCTTGTGAACCCTCAGAAATGGTCTCAGGGACTAAGTCTCCAGGCCATGTTTTGAGAACCACTAAAGTAGATCAATATAGATTTATTATAAACAATATTTTTAATTTAGTGTTTCAGCTTGGGTTCCACCAAAAACCTGAGACAAGGGATTGCATTCAGGACATTTATCTTGGGAAGCAACTTCTGGGATTAGGAGCTGGGAGACTGAGAAGAATGACATGGGGAAGGAGAGAAAGCCAATCCAGGGGTGTGCTATTAAACTGATGACTGCTGTGGCAATCGTGACACGGTTTAATTGGGGACCTTGAGAAACCATGTAGAGTCTGCCATAGAATTGCGTACCTGAGCCTTAGAAGTGTGAAATATTGATTCACTGCTTTCCATCTCCCAGCGATCAAGGATTTCCCAGGGAAGGTTAATTCCTTGGCACTTCTGGATGTACCAGTGCACCACAATGCCTGGGAAGGCATGCCAGGTGCAGCTGAGGTGAAGCTGTCAGAATACACTTGGGAGCAGCTCGTTGCCACAGCAACTATTATGCAAAAGGCAGGCCGAGAGAATGTGAGCGTGGGTCTAAAAGATGTCCACAGCCCTGGCAGGTGTGGCTCAGTTGGTTGGAACTTTGTCTGGTGCACTGAAGGGTTGCGAGTTCGATTCCCAATCAGGGCACGTACCCAGGTTGTGGGTTTGATCTCTGGTTGGGGCATGTATGGGAGGTAACTGATTGATGCTTCCCCCCTCCCTCTCTCTTCCCCCCCTCTCTCATCAATGAGAGGCATGTCCTCCAGTAAGGATTAAAAAAAAAAATGTCCCACACATTATGTGGGGAAACCAAGTTACAGAATAATGTATATAGCAAATTACCATTTGTGTAAACAGAGAGAGAGCTCCCTTTTAATATGTGTGTGTGTGTGTGTGTGTGTGTATTTGTGCACAATTTTAAAGATCTGGATTGGAGGTGGGAGTCATTTAAGAGAACATATAGTTTTTCCTGTAATTTCCTAATCTTTTTCTCTTCCCCAAGCTTTAAAGACAGAATAACAACTTAAAAAGATTCACAGAAGTTAATTCATAGGTTTTTTTCTGTTATTGCCCCCTTTCTGCAGGAGAGATGGAAATGGAGGTTTACAAAGACAAGACAAGTGGGGGGCTCCAAGAGAGTAGCACGTGGAGTGGGGATGCCCATGAGAAGGAGGGAATGGCTCACATCCCTGAGCGAATGCTTGCCTCAGGGCTCCAGGGGTCTGCAGTGAGGAAATTTGGGAATGGCATGGCAAGGGTCCTTGGGGTTTGGGATTAAAGATGAGTAGAGAAGGGCTTTTCTTCCCGACAGAGAATTCTCAAGGTGGGAGACTGACTTGGAGCAGCCCTGATGTCAGGTGAGGATGGGGGTCAGTGGTTGGGAAGCTGCACTTCCATGTGTGAGCAGCGCAGGGATGCAGGCGCTTCTTGGGAGCCACATGGACCCCCCGGGAGCTGGGTTGAACTATGTTGAAGCCCACTCAAGGGGACTGCCTGCGGAGGGGAGTGGGTCCCCCGGGAAAAGGCTGTGAAGGGTGAACCACTGGAGGAACTTCTTGTGGAGTAGAGACCCTGTGGGGAGGGTGCTCCTCAAAACCCACCATGGAAGCCAAGACAGAACTGATGTGTGTCACATTACCCACCACGGTCCTCCAAGGCTCTCCCTACCATCTCCCCCCCACCCTGAACTCAGAAGAGCGGGGAACAGGAAGGGAGCGAGGTAGAGCGGGAGTGAGAGACGGGGTCCACCCTCCTCCTGTGCTACAGGGTAGGTCTGAGCTGGGTGGGGGGGAGTTCATGCGAGACCGAGTCTTGATGTAGATAAGACTGTGCTTTCCATGCTTGAAAATCCTACCCCGATTCCGGTAGCTTGGGGTTTCTGAAAGCTGTGGGAAAGCGGAGCGAGCTGTCACCCGGGATGGGGAAAGGAGGGCTCACAGAAGAGATGAAAACAGCACTGGGAGGAAAAATACAGCCATTTCTTGCCTATGCCCAATGAATTTTGCCCATTCGACAAATCAGCTTTCTTCTTTGTATTTAAAAATATGTATATGTAGAAAAAGCCAGCAGCAAATAGGCCCAGCGTTGCCTGTGACCTCAGGCTGCTGCTGCGGTCCCGCCTCTGGTCGCCTGCAGCTCCCGCAGAGCCCGGTTGCTCGGGCATCTCCAGCTCCGCGTGGTCAGCAGAGCTGGGCGGCCTAGGTCAGTAGTTTTCAAGGGGGCAGTGCCACTCCTTAAGAGTGTTCTGGAAATTGGTAGGGGCCTTTTTGGGGAAGCCCCTACTGTGGACATTGAGTGAGTGGGGGCTAGGGACGTTAACTATCTTACAGAGTGTGGGCAGTCCTTCCTGAGGGAATGGCCTCATATTGCTCTTGACTTTTTGATGTCCCATGAGACATTCATGCAGGTGAAAAGCCCATTTCTAAGCCTAAAACTTCCTCCCATTTGATATATCAACTCCAACTATCTTTTTGCATGTTTTAAATATGCCCTGACTTCCCTAGGAAAGGAACTACTGCATAAACCGAAGGACATTTGCACTGTGTTTTGTTTAAAACTTTATCAGGAGTTGTCCAGCGTTTTGGAAAACCGTGATGTGGGCAGCCACGGCCTTGCGCTGGCTGAGCCACCTCCTACGCCTGTCTGCATGTCCGGCCGCGAGGCCTTGGCATTTTCATGTGGAGCCGCCAGCACCTCATTTGCTTATTAAAACATAGATTAGTTTATTATAAATTACTTTTACTTCCTCACTATATTATAGCTAAAGCATTACCTGATTCTCTTCTAAATGTATATTTACAGGTAAATTATGCTATCCACGAATTTAGTTTCTGAATTGAAGGAGGGTTGTTATAAAATAATTGTTTTTAGGAGGGCTAGTGGGGCCTGCTGGGTGAGGAAGAGAGCTTGCTCTAAGACAGTCCAGGTGCCCCTTTCCCTGGCCAGTGACTGTCTTGGGCATGGACACAGGATTTATATCTAGACAGTGAGATGCATCTACTGGAGGGCTTTGGGGAAAGGGTTTTTTAACTCCTCAAAAGAGACCCAAGGAAAACATGGCCTCTCTCTACCTCTGGGCATTGTCCTGTTCTATCGCCTACCTGACTCTAGTAGCCTTGAGGGAGGAAGTCTGAGGACCAAGTCCACGCTGAGGGGACAACACAGAAGGATGGGAAGGACCTGGTCTTCGGTCATGTTGTTGAGTCACTAAATAACCAACCCTAGGGCCAACCTCGTCTGCACTTAATCTACCTGCAAATCTGTTGCTGTCAGCTGGGACTATGACTGAAAGTCATTGCCACCTTTTTAAAAAATTATTGATACAATTTGCCTTCCCAGAAAAAACAAAAAACAAAGACAGACTCTCTTCCAAAGGAAAGAAGTAATAATGTGATGATAGGAAATTAAAGCACCGTCAAAGTGTTTTTCCTTCCCTTTCTATCAGTCTTCCCACTCCCTTCACCAGTCAGCCAGTCTCCTTCCAGAGACAACCAATGTCGCCAGTTTTTATGCCTCTCCTGGAAATATTGTATGCACAGACGAGCGTATGTATATACGTGCACACATACACTCTTCATTGTCAAATGTGCCTGGGAAGCCCAGGCGTTGGCCAGACCCTGGCAGGCAGGGCCGCCTGCCCCACCCTTTCTTAGGGCTTGGCGATGCTCACAAGCTTGTGAGTGGGCTGCGCGCTGCATCAGTCCTGCCCCCAGCACCTTCCCCGGCAACCTCTAGAGGAGGAATGGCCTTGCTCAGATCCTCCCAGAACATTAGCTCAGCCTCTCCTTGGTGCATCCCTGTCCCAGCAGCAAGCTGGCCAGGCACTGGGTCCTCTGCGGAGGAGAAGGACATGAGGGGGAAAGATGACAGTCAGGTGTAGTCAGGGCTTGAAGACCAGACTTACAAGGTGACAAAGGCCAGGGTCAGGTGGCACCACTGAGTGGCAGGCCAGTTCTCAGAGAGATAATAGCTGGACCTGACCGTGAAGGGGCGATAAGGAGGACCTGGAGGCTAGCAGACAGGGCACCTCACTGAGGGCACAGGCCACAAAGGAAGGTCAAGTGTGAACAGCCCCTCCAGGTAGACTGCCCAGAAGGTATGTCAGCGGCCTGGAGCATGGGTGTAGATGGCGTTTGTGTGGGGAGCAGAGTGAAGGCAAATGTGGCCCAAAGAGATGGTGACATGGGCAGCCCCCTAGCCACTTGGTTTGGGGGGCCCAATAATCCAGAGGACTTAGAAAATTCCCATTGTAGATTTGACACATGCGAGCGTACTGTGGGATGTTGGGGGGGCGGTGGGGGTGTAGGGGGGCAGGCTGCGAGGAGAGCAAGGTGGGCTGCTGCCTGTGAGAAATGCCGAATGGTCTGTGTCCCAGTGCACGGTTCCCCCTTATGCTCTGCCGTGAGGTGAATGACCACGATGTACTGAACCTTTAGGTATCCAGAGAGGCAGTGGAGGCCACCATACCACTGATCTTTGTGTGCACTGGGTACAGAGAGGGCTGGGGGCCTGGAACATCTCGTCATATCACAAAGCAACGATGTTCCCAAGCATACCAGGGCCAGTCACAAGAAGTCAGGAGCCCCTCTGACCAAAGATGGGATTAATTTGAATATGATTAATCCAAATAACTACAATGAATTGAAAACCGCCTGTTGAAAGACTTAAATCCACAAGTTCAAGTGATAGGGCAAAAACAAAAACTATCAAGCAGAACTCCTAAGAAACATAAACCTAATTGATCACTGGAGGATGCTAAAAAATGAATACATTATTTAGAAAACTGGTAAATAAAGAGAAAGAACAAACATCCTGCCTCTCCTATATAAATCATACCACTGAGTAACCAAATACTATAGTAGATGAGCAAAGTAACTCCTTATTAAAGTCAATGAAGATGGAACGATAGAACTGGAATATCCATATTGCAACCTGTAGTTAATATAGAATCTAAGCACTCAGCACCGCCCACTGCTATCATCACAAAAAGAGAGGCAATTAGATGCATGCACCTTCCCATGGAAGAATATCATGAAATAATCTCGCCAAACACCTGACCCGACCTGAACAAGACCCAACTACTAATTTATAGAAATACAGAAAACAGAGAAATGAGTAATTTACACCATGGGGTTGCAATCAAAGAAATCCAGACAGTGGAAAATTTAAGAGGACAATCAATCCAGTTTTTTCAGTAATTAAATCGCATGGCAGAGAGGAGGGGGGAGAGAAAGAGAATTGAGAGCTAGGGGAACCCATAAACTAACAGAAGTTTAAAAACTACAGATCCAGCAGCAGTGCATGGATTTTATTTCTATTTTGCTTCAAACAAATAAGTTGTAATAATATGGCATTTGTGAGATAACTGGAAATTTGAACAGGAACTAAATATTTGATGATACTGAGCAATTATTGTTAATTTTTTTAAGGCGAGAATGGTATTGTGGCTATGTTTTTAAAAAATTCTTATCTCTTAGTAAATTCTTTTGAAATATTCATGAATGAAATAATATAATAACTGGAATTTTCTTCAGAATAACAGAGGAGTAAAGCTGGTAGTTGTGTATGTGAGACGAGATTGGCTATGCGTGGGAAATGGCTGAAGCTGGGTGAAGGGTACAGGAGGGTTTATTACATTACTCTATTTTTGTATATGTTTTTTTTTCTCATTAAAAAGTTTGAAAAATTAAAAAGTGAGGGCTCAGGACCAAACTGACTGGGTTCAAGTCCTGGTTCTGTAACACCAGTCACGTGACTTTGGGCAAGTTCCTTAACCTTTCTAAACTTCAGTTTTCTCACCTATAAAATGGGTGATAACAGTGTCCATCTCACAGTGTTATTAGTGAAAATTAAGCAAGTTAATATTTATAAAGCATATGTAGAATTGTCCGGAACATAGTAAGCACTTAATAAATGTAAGTTGTATTACTATTTATTTTATTATTATTATTATTTTGTTACTCTCCTTTTCTGGTAGTTTTCAACAGAAACTTATTTGAATGCTCCAGCCTTACTTACCTGTGTGGGTATAGTGGGAAGGCTGTCACACCCAGCTTGGGACATTGTACGGGAGGAAAACACTGTCCCCCACCAAGAGGCCCTGTGGTCATGTCAGCAGGAATCCCCTGGGGTGGGGAAGAAAAATTAACCACAGCTTCGGGACCCCAGATCCAGCGGGTCCTCCTTGGCGGGAGGCCCCCCACAGGCAGAGCCAGCTCCCTTCCTGTACCTCAGCGGGCCTCGTGCACACTCTCTAGTTGCATCACCCCGTTGCACCCTTTACCCGTTAGTGTTTCTGATAACCTGGAGGTCCTTGTGGGGGCCAGGTGTCCTCTGTGGTCCTGTGCCCACCACCCAGTACAAAGAAATGGAGGGCACTCCACTCGGAAGGAACAGCATGGGAGCCAAGTGTCCCTGTGGCTGGAGAGTAGGCTGTGTGTCTGTCCACGGACAATGGGGAAAGGAGCCGATCCTGATTCTGGGAGCACTGGGGTGAGCCAAGGGCGGGGCGCAGTCTCAGACTCCTAGGTAGACGAGCATTGAGGGCCCACAGGACTTCGGGCCTCTCTTAACTTCCGGGGAGATCCATGCTGGAACCAGGTGCAGGGCTGTGCTCTGGGAGAGGGCCCCCAGCTCTGCTGCTCCCCTTTTGTAGGGTGATCTGAGTGCAGCCCAGGGTCTCTCACGCAGGAGGCCAGTTGAGCGGCTTGGACCAGGGTGGGGCACCTCCAGTCCCAGCGAGGCAGCCAGGAGAGCCTTTAGGGTGGTAGGCAGCAGCTAACCCTGTCCTCTGCCCACACATGAGGGCTCTGAAGCTGGCACTTAAGCATTTTAAGCAGAGCGGCAGGGTCAGGTTTCCATTTTAGAAAGTCACTCTGGAAGACAGACAGAAGAGGAGAGTCAGACAACCAGGGCGTGAAGGCTGAGAGTTTGGACAGGGAGGGACAACTGTGTGGAGGGTGGGAAGACCACAAAGGCCCAGGGGACGGGGGCAACATCCCAGGGACAACTGCACCGAGAGTGCCCTCTCCCTGATTCCTCAGGCTCTGGGGTTGGCAGGCAGCACTAGGCTCTGCAGGCTGGCTCCCCAGAGGTGGATCCTGTGAACAAAAGCTGAGGACAAAGGGCCACCAAGTGCTCCACACTCTACACAGAGGAAAAACAATAGGAGAGCCAGACTTCTCCTAGGGCGTGTAGACAAGAGGACACTTGTCAGACAGCCTCCCTCAAATGATGCAAGTAGTGAGGGAGCCAGAGAAAGGGTAGGTGGTGAGTGGTGGCCTGGGGCAAGCACTGCAGCTGTCCCTCCTTTGGGGCAGGGCCAGGGGCGCTGGCCTCTCGGAAGCCAAGGAGGGGCTGAGGAGAAGGCCCCTCAGCCATCAGGGTGCCTACAAGAGGGCGGTGGGTGCCTGCTTCCTGTGGGAGACAGACAGGGGGGAAGGAGCTGACCAGGGAGCAGCCTGCCAGCTTGCCGGCCACGGTGCTGCAGGGAGGGGCATTGCTGGTGCCCACCCTGGAGCGCAGGCGTGGGGACTGCGGAGGTGGGACCAGCCAAGTCAAGGAACTCTGCAGCCACACAGCGCTCAGGAAACCTCAGCAGGCATCCACCCATGCCCCAGGGAGCGGCATTAGGGCATCAGCCACACAGATGGCCCCCCCAGAGAGCCGGCGACAGCTGAGAGGGCAGAGCAGCACACGTCAGGAAGTGGCTATCCCTCCTAACCCCTCCCAGCCCACCCCACACTGCGGGGGGCAGGGGTGCAGAAAAGGCACCTTAGCAGAGGGAAGTAGGGTCTAGCCCAGAGGAGATAATTCAGTTGGCTGGGAGACTAAGATTGTAAACGGTGGGACCTGCCTGCGATGTCCTTAAGGGACACAAAGAGGAGTTTTGAAAGAGCCCAAGTGAAGACAGGGACTGAGAAGACAAAGCCGAGTTTGCCTCTGCCCAGTGCTGTTTGGTCTGTTATCAGCTCTTCCCAGGATGTCATTGCCCTCAGTTTGAGCCTGGGGCTTTCCACCAGGCTCTCTGGCTCTTCAGAAGCCCTTCCTTCACAGTGTGGACCCTGAGGCTGGGGAAGCCAACACCTGCGGGGGTGGGGGGGGGGGCACACAGCTCATTGGTGGTGAACCCAACCGGTCAAGCCCGTCCCCGTACCTCCCAGTTCATGGGTAATTCCCAGAGCACCTGCCCAAGCTTCTGGAGGTCGTGAGAAGATTATGGGAGAACCTACTTTTTCTTTAACAGCTATGCATTGGTTGTCCATTTACAATTGGCATTTGGAAAACTGCAAGTATCTAATAAAAAAGGAAGTGGATTTAAACATTAAACGAACACTAGTACAGCGCTATAAAGATATGGAAAAACTTGGGAACCTTCCAGAAGAACCCTTCGCTGTTGAGCTGCCTCCCCCTTCCAGGGCACCTGGCCGGGGGTTAGGACCCCACCGTTACTGCAGAGCTCCCCTTGTCCTCGGGTCACCGGGTGCCCCTGCTCCTGCTAGCAGTGAAGGGAGCCCTGCCATCTGGGAGTTGGGAGGAAGGTGGTTCATGAGTGAAGCGCAAAGCCTAACCACCCAGCTCCACCCGCCGACATCCCAGCGAAGTTAAAGGCCCTTCTCCCCCATGACAAACCTGATCTGAGTGGGGAGGGTTCTCCCCTGCTCCGCGCCCCAGCCCCTGCTCCGGGCTCTGCAACCCTGCAGAGAGATGCTCCTGGGCAAGGATGTGTGGTCCCAGGGCCTGGGCAGGACCTCCCAGCGCTGAGGCAGGTGAAGCTGCTTGATGGCACCAGCAGAGGAAACTGGTGGAGCAAAAATTATACCCACGTCGTCGCTCCAACACAGCCACTTTCGTTTCTCCATCTTTCCTGTCCTTGTTCACATGCACATCTTTAAAGAGGTTAAATCAAATTATGTACCAATTTGTGTTCTGCTCCCCTGTCCCCACAGGCCACGCCCGGGGCCTTTGCCCTGTGGCTCTGTCGTTTTTGTGACGACCACTTTACACTGCTGTGCGGAGCTCCCTCCGGGGTTGTCTGTCACAGACTGAGCCTCCCCCCCATGGCTGGACACTTGGATGGGTCTGATTTTTCACAATTACGTACAATGTTGCAAGGAACTGCTTCAACAAAGGCGGCTTTTAAGAATTTTTAAATCTTTTTTTGGTGAATTATTTGCTGCCCTTCTTACTACCCCGTCCTCATCTCCCTTGATTTTCTTTGCCTCTTTTCTTGAACCTTCCTCCCTCCTCTCCCCTCCCCCTTCCTCCCCCCTCCCCCCTCCCCCTCCCCTTCCCCTGCCCTCTCCCCTCCCCTCCCCTCCTCCTGCCCTGTCTCCTGCCCCACCTCCATCATGGTTCAATGGAAGGACCCTTCATGAGGAGTCTGGAGAGCTGAGCCCGAGGGAGTTTGTGCCACTTCCCAGTTGTGTAGCCCTGCTCGTGATCTTCCTAGATCTTGCCTTATTTCTATCTTTAAAAACAAGAAAAATATAGGCAGATCACAGAGGCTTCTTCTGTCAGTGAAGTGCTGTAATGGTGGGTACAGTCCTTGTCCATTTGTCCAACCCCAGGATGTGCCTCACCGGGAGTGAGCCCTCACTAAGGCGCGGACTTTGGGTGCTGCTGATGTGACATGTAGGTTCATCAGTGGAGACAAATGTCCTTCTCTGTGGGGGTCGTTGATTATGGGGAGGCTATACCTTCCTCTCCATTTTGCTGTGAACCTCAAACTGCTCTAAAAAATAGTCTTTAAAAATATGTAAGAAAAATAATACCAGCCCTAAATATCTCTGTAGATTTAAATATAAGAGTAAAATTTTAGAAATAAGCCAAAAACCCATCAGTAGGAGGCTGCATAAATTCAGTGGTAACTATAAATAGAACACATATAAGTCATTCATATGCTGGAGTCTTGAGTATTTACCAAAAGCAGTGAGCCTGCGCTGTTTGCACAGAGGAAGATGTGCCCGCATGGTGCATGCGACTGAGGGTAAACACAGAAGTTACCAAACCGTGTGCACAGCAACCCCCCCTTTAATAACTATTGCCCCAAATATTAATGCCCTGAAAAGGGATACACAATAAACTGTTAATGACATAACTCCCTGGGGACTGAGAGTAAGGGAAGAAATATTTGGGGGTGCTTTTAAAAAAAAATTTTTTTAAATATATTTTTATTGATTTCAGAGAGAGGAAGGGAGAGGGAGAGATAGAAACATCAATGATGAGAGAGTCATTGATCGGCTGCCTCCTGCATGGCCCCTGACCGGGAATCGAACTGCGATCTCCTCGCTCATAGCTCGACGCTCAACCGCTGAACCATGCTGGCCGGGCCGGGGCTGCTTTTTACTTCATACCTTCTCTTATTTAAATGTTTTTAAAACAAACATGTATTAATTTTGTAATACAAATAATTTTTGGAAAAAAAGCCTGTCTGTCCTTTACCCAGAGTATTGGAAATCTAGTGACATGGTACACATGAAAGCTCTCGGTATTACACAAATGGATCTACAGTAATGAATCTACTCCTACATTCCCACTGGCCTCCTTTGTGTCCCCTCCCCCCCCGGCTCCTCCCTTCTCTCTGGCACCTTTCCCTCCAGTTCCTGGTCTCCTTCCCAGCCTTTTTCCTCTCGTAGATAGTATGTGACAGAGATGACAGGTGGAGGAGGAAGGCGAGTCTTAGAGTCATTCCAGTTCTCTGCTCCCCACTTCCCCCTCTTCAAGTTCTGCCCAGGGAAGGTCAGGACTGGAAGCACAAGCAAATTTCCTGTGGCTCCCCCAGCCTTCCCCAGTCCTCCCACGTGGGCAGGTGCCTGGATGCCCTCCCTCACCCCTCGCCTGCAGTGCAGGTGCTCCAGAGCCCTCTGCCCACCGGGATGCCCGTGTCCAGAGTCCCCAGCTCCCTGCAGCTACCACAATGAGCCCTTCCCCAGAGCAGGGCAGGAGCAGCGCCTGGCACCGCCAATGAGGCCAAAGCCCTCGGGATTTGCTGCGCGGCCCTGAGCTCAGAGCTGACGGAGTCGTATGGGTGAACTAATTATGTTTTCTTTTTTTTTTTCCTGGGCATTTGTGAATCTGCAGGAGCTTAATTTATGTATTAATTACACCTCAGAGCTAAATGAGGGGGCTGGAGTGCCTGTGACAGCCTTTGCATTTTATCAGGAAACATTGCACGCACACTGGGCTTCTTGAGAAAACAGCGACTAAAGCTTCCTTCTGGGGAGCTGGGGGCCCTGGGGAGCAGAGCTCCCTGGGCAGCGCAGGCGGGTGGCGCAGGTGGGGAAGCTTCAGGCCAGGCTTCCGCTCAGCCGACTCTCAAACCACCTGATGAACTTGCTCAGCTCCCTGCTGCACCTGCTCCAGCTGTTTGTTGCGTGGCTTCCTTCCCGACTGGGCGTGGGGCTGTTATGTTACCTTGAGCCTCTATCTCTGTGTTGTGGCCTAGCAGGGGGGGCACTGACTTGTTGACAGAGGACTGGGCTTCTGGAAGGGAGCTACCCCCACCCCCAGTGTCCCTGCCAGTAAGCCATACATGTGAGGATGGCCTCAGGTAGGTGGGAGGAGAGAAAGGCTGGCTTGCTCTTCTGGAGTCTGGATTGGTGGCTTCTGGTAGTGCCCAGTGATGGGGGTAGGCTGGGCAGGCCCTTCCAGTGGCCAAGAAGTTGGCAGAAAGAAAGCCACATGAAAGCCACGATTTCATAGCCACACCAGAAAGCTTAACCCCCCTTTGGGGGAAAGGTCCTGAGTCCACTCTTTGGCCAATTTTCACAGGGGGGAGCAGCACCAAAGGCCTCATGGTGGGGGGCTGTTGATATCAAAGCAATTGTGGGAGAAAAGGATAGAAGTAAGGCCTTGGGGTGGGAGCAGCACCCTCCTATCTCAGAGCCACCTTCAGGGCCAACCTTGGAGGGTCTACCTGTGGAGGAAGTATTTCTTAAAAGGGCTCAAGAAAGGCCCCAAGGCTGTCTAGTGCCTATGGGCTGATGGACAAGTGCCCTGGCATGGCAGGACAGTGGCAGGCCCTGAACCCTGGTATGTCCTGCCACTGGCCTGCTGGGGGCCTGCCATCTGCACCTACATCCTGTCCCTTTTCTATTGCTCTGGCTCTTTCCCAAGTCAGGCCTCCTATGCAGCAGGTGTGGCCTAAGGAAGGTGTCACACTGAGAGGTAGCCCTCGTGGGAAGTTCAGAGGAGCTTTGATGTTCAAAGTGCTTTATGGAGAGGAAGGAGAGTGTTTGGGGCACACCCACTCAGTGTGAGTTCTCTGAGGGCAGGACTTCTTGTCTGCTTTCTTCACTGTGTTCCAAGAACCTAGAAAAATCCCAGGCATAGAGCAGGTGACCCTTAAATGAGTGCCTGAGAGGTGGCATTAGGAAGGGTGGCTACAGCTGCTCCCAAATCACCTTTTGGGCAAAACAAACAGGAGCCAGATGAGTCTCAGAGAGGCTCAGCACCTGCCCAACGTCACACAGAGCACGAAAGGCCAGGCGGGGCCAGCAATGATTGTGCTGGGAGCCCCATTTCCATCCTCTAACTCGCTGCCCTCGCCAGCTCAGGCTGCAGTAAGAGAATAACATAACCGGTGGCTTACAGACAGCAGGACGCGTTTCCCACAGCTCTGGAGGCTGGGAAGTCCGCGATCAAGCTGCTGGCAGATCCTGTATCTGGAGAAAGCCCTTCCGGCTGCAGGCGGCTCACCTCTCATTATGTCTTCACGTGATGAGAGCAGAGAGGCAGCAAACTCTCCAGTGACTCCTCCCAGGGACATTAAACCCATTCGCGGGGGCCCCACTCTCATGACCTCATGTAATGCCAGCCCCCTCCCAAAGACCCCGCCTCCTAATATCATCACACTGGGGGCAGGGTCCCAACACCTGAATTTGGGGTGGGTCCATTCGGCCCATAACACCTGTTATTCAGATTCACCACATTCAGGCTGCAGCCTCCAACTACCTGGGTTATTGATGAGAAATCCACTTTGTCTGGTGAAGCGGGTGATGCTCTGAATTTTTGTGCCCCCAAGATGACTCGATACATGGAAATTCCTATTAGTGGGATTCCGTCACCTCAGTGAAGTTCTTGGTTCTTGCATTTACCTGGGAGGGCCATGGGAAGTCAGGGGTGAGGGAATGACTGCCCACAGTTGCTCAGGGGCTGAGGGCTGGGGAGGGGCCCGGCTTCCTAGAATTGCCCACTGCAAGCTGACCCTGGGGAGAGGCTTGGAGGCCTGTGGATTCTTCCCTGCTTACTCCTGCCTGCTACTGGCTGCCTTGCAGCTGGTATGTGCAGGAGCATGTGGAGTCTAGGAGGGGGTGGTGAGGCAGGAGCCTCCTCTGGAATCAAGCTAGAGTCCTTCGCATACTCACCCAGTCATCAGCTCTCCCTCGCCCACCTACCTGGCAGCTCACAGGTGGGCCAACACAGGCAGGGCTTGTGCTGCTGTGATCATCTGGAACCAGGTGCCCGGTGAGCCACCACCTGGGGCATCAAGAAGGTGCTGGCTGTTGGCCTCCCCGCAAGGGCCTGGACCTAGCCGGTCCTGACACATTTCTCCCAGGGGCCCCGGTTTGCAGACACCTGCTCCCTCTGGTTTCTTCCCTGGATCCTCAGGCTCTGATGCCAGCCGTCTCGATACAGGATGGATAGAGCCTGCAGGGTCTTTCTGGGGGAGCACTGCCTGCCGAGAGGTGACTGGCATGTATGACAGATAGGGCTCCGGATTGAGGCTGTCCGAATGCATTTGTCTCATCAGGTCGAGTTGCACCAGCCCAGGAGATAAGTCTAACTCTCCCTGACAGAATCAGTTCAGCCTTGTCCTCTGAGCAGGGCCAGGGTCAGGGAGCTGCCTGGGGTTGGCTCGGCTCTCTGGCCATTGCCACCAGAGTCCTGCTGGCCAGGAGATGACACACAGGGGGCACTGGTGGGCCCAGCAGACAGATTCCAGCCCAGTGGACAGAGTGAGAGGCAAGGGAAGGGTCAGAGGAGGCCGTGCTTCTGTGGCTTCTCCCAGCCCCAAGGCTAAAGTTAGGGGGAGGGTTGGTTTATTTTCTTCCATTCCCATCCCTGCTTCTATTCTGAGGCTCAACTCTATGACAAGCCATGCTGTTTGGAATCAGACATATATGGCCTGGGTTTAATCTTGGGGGTATAGGCCAGAGAAGAGCAATTGTCTGGACCCTTTGCGAGCACACTGCAGAATCCTCACTGATGGTCTGGCCTGCCCACCCCAATAGACCTGCCCTCGGGCAGAGTGCTGTTCCTTCTGCACTTGAACAACCCCCTGGGGTGTCCTGCTGCCAAATGCCTAAAAGCCCACTCCCTTGTCTAAGCTTTGTGTCTCCAGCCTCCTTAGGAAATCGCAAATTCACTATACTTGTGATAGCTCATCTTTTCTTGGAAGGAGGGAGGGAGGGACCCAGACTGTGGATGTCACTTGGAGGCTGGGAAGGGAGTGGGGGTCTGGGGTGGAGAAGGGAATGGAAGGCAGGCTTGTGCTTGGCAATGTCAGCTTGTCTCCATGTCTAGATTGTGCAAAGAGGGGAAGAGGCCATGGAAGCCGCACTGCTGGGTCTTCCTGGATGTCAGAGAACAGGTGAGGCTGCTAAGATGCAAATAAGGTCCCTCTGGGCCATAGCCAGCTGTTTCTTCTGCACCAACCCCACTTCGGCACAGGGGCCAAATGACAGGGTAGGGAGCTGGGTCAGGGCTGGAGTTTAGCTGGGGTTGTTCAGAGAGCCTGAAACACCTCTGGGGGCTTAAAGAGAAGCAGGTGGAAGCCAGTGACCCACAGCCCTTTAGGGGATCAGAGGACAGCAGAGATCAACATTTCTGACCTGAAAGTGTTACAAATGTGATGTTCTTTTCACCACTACGCACAAAACGGTGAGTGGTGAATATACAAGCGAGACCTTATGCGGTCTTGCCCTGTGAGGGAGCAGAGCCGGAGACAGGAGCGTAAGCGAGAGGCCTTTGTTCGGGAGGGGAAGCCAGGGACTGGGGAAGTGAGTGGGGCTGGGAAGGTGTACAAATGTATCTTGGAGTTGCTCCTCTTAAGCCAACTCCCACTGGGCACTGGTTAAGGGCTGCTCCAGGAGTCTTGGATTCCGGGGCTCTTCTGGCCTCCTGGGCTGAGGAGCTGAGTGCAGAGTGGGTCCCTGCTGCCAGCCAGCCCTTTCTGCACCTGGAGCAGAGATGCAGGTGCTGGCAGTGGGAAGGGTGGCCTGCATGCCAGAGACGGTGTGGGCCAGGACGTCTGCTGCAAAACCACAGTCCCATTCCCCAGAGGATGAAACCAAGGCTCACAGGGGCCTCTTATCTAAGGCCCCTAGCTGGTGATAGCTGTGCTGGAATCTGACTCAGAAGCCTGAGCTCTTCTTATTCTAACCAGGCACATTTACTCTCCCGAGATGCTGGCCCAAGGGCAGAGTCTGCAGTACCTCCACCAGCCTGACACATTGGTACCCAGTAAGTGGCTAGTAGAAATATTATTTCTGGCTTCTAATATTAGACTGCAGACAGACAGGCCTTGTTAGGCCATTGATGTAGACCTGGAGGAAAGATGAAAGTCAAATTCTCTCTTTTTTATTAAAATATATATATATTTTATTTTTAAATTTATTTTTAATTTTTATTTTTAGCAAGAGATGAAGGGAGAGGGAGAGAGAAACATTGACGTGAGAGAGAAACATCAATCAGCTGCATCCTACATGCACCCCTGACTGGGGATCAAGCATGCATCCTGCCCCTGTGCCTTGACCGGGAATCAAACCAGTGACCTTCAATGCACAGGACATGCTCAACCAACTGAGCCACGCTGACCAGGATGCAAATTCTCTTTTAAAATGTACTAAGGAGCTCACTGTTAAAGGGCTGAGGCTGCAACTTCTTTTATGAAATGAGAGGTATTTTCTATCTGTGTTATGGACTAAATTATGCCTCCTCAAAATTCATATGTTGATGTCCTAATCCCCAGGATGTGACTAGATTTGCAGATAGGGCTTTAAAGTGATGATTGAGGTTAAATGAGATGATATGGATGGACCTTAATCCAATAGGACTATCCTTAAAGGAAGAGATTAGGACACAGGCAAAGGAAAGGGCACGTGAAGACAACAGAGAGAAGATGGCCAAGGAGGCCTTTACTTCCAGAGCTGTGAGAAAATGAGTATCTGTTGTTTAAGCCATCCTGTCTGTGGCATTTGCTACAGCAACCCGAGCTGTCTAATAGAACTCGTTTCCCCAGCCTAGAGTTTCTGTAATATTTGAGCTTGAAGGTAACTTAAACATGACCTCTGCCACCCTCTCATTGTACAGAGGAGGCTGCAGGCCCAGGCAGGAGGCTGCAGGCCCAGGGGGAGGCCCGATGTACTCTGATGCATGTAGAGTTAGGGGCAGAGAAGAAACTAATTTTCTCATAACCTGGGTGTGTTTAGAACAAGGCACACTCCTCCCACACCTCGCCTGTCCTCCTGCCCTGGTACAAAACACATCTAGGCTTGGAGGTTTAAAGACCCTTGGGGGTCACCCATCTGCCATAAATCAGGGTGGTCGGGCCCTCGGGGTGTCAGGAGGCCTGGTCCTTCACCACCAGAAAACATAAAGGAACCTGTACCATCTCCTTTTAGTTGACACCGCCAGACCCCATCAGTGCTTGTTTCCCAGCCTGAGCAGGAGGCCTGGGGCCAGGCTGTTTCCTGGACTGTGAAGAAGGAAACGTGGCAGCAAGGAGCTGACGAAGGCACTGCCCGTGGACCTGGAAGGTCTTGGGTTGGGGAGGAGCTGACAGTGAGGGTGATCCAGCATCATTACAGAGAAATCAGTGACTTCTCCAGGCTTGTCAAATGGCGCTAATGGCATCTGGGATCGTAGCATGATGGAACGCTTTCTGCTCCAGGGGCCTTGTGAGGAAGGACCGTGGTAGTCACTGCAAACTTGCTCTGCTTATCCAAACCCTTGTGGAACCCAGCAGAAAGGATGTTAAAGGCTACGTGTAGAGCTTGACTTAAATACCACTAACTGCAGGGAGACCTTGGGGAGGTTGCTTAGCCTCTCTGAGCTTCAAGTTTCCATATGTGAAATAGAGCTGATTCCATAGTTTTGGAGAGGTTGTTATGAGGATTACATAAGAAAACAGGCAACATGGCAGGTGTCCCCGAAGGGCTGCACACACACCTTGCACCCTTCTTTCCTGCTCCCCTTTGCACCTTCAAACCTTGCTATGATTGTGTAGAAAGATGTGGAATTTCAACTCTCTGCCCCCTTCGGGTGGTAATACCTGGGATGAGCTGCCACTGGCCACTGTGAGGTGGGGGGGGGAGGGCTCCTATCCCAAGGAATGGGCCTCTGCTGACAAGGTGGGGGCTTTCTGCCCAGTTCCCTCCTGGTCCCAGAGCCCTTCTGTTGCTGCTGAGCTGCATTTCTTTGTCCCTGAAGCCCCTCTTGTGAGTCACATAACCAGAGACCTGGCAGGGGTCCTTTAGAACAAAATTTGTCTTTACCTGTGAAGGATCTGACACTGGTTTCCACATTAGGGAGGGCCCAGGTTGACCTAGGATTTGGCAAAGTCTGGTTCCCACGTTCAGCACTGCCCGCAGGCTCCCTTGTGCTCCTAATCGCTCCTACGTTATTTCTACCAACCAGAAGTAACCCCCCTTCTCTCTGCCTTCCCATATTTTACCAGACTGTGGGGTTCAAGATATCCTCTCCTAATGCCCCCAAGCCTTTGTGAGTGTTTTTCTGAGATCCAGAATGCCCTTTCTTTCTTTGTCCTCTGGTTTACAAAATACGTATCAGATGTCCTTTTTTCTCTGAGAAACAGCACTTTCCTGCCCCCCCAGACAGAACCAACCCCCTTGCTGTGGCCTAACCTAGATGAACCTGGGCAAGATACTAGACAGTAATAACAGCCCACTGCCACCAGGGGGCGGCCACACAGAAAGTCAAGGGTCCGCACACCTAAGGTCTTGCACCAGTTTGGACCCCAAGCGGGAAGTGACTAGGCACAGGGACAGAAGTCGGAATGCCTGAGGGCACTGTCCTCAGGCCGAGAGACAGGGATTGTGATCCCGCTGTTACAGCACAGAACCAGGCCGGAGCAGGTCTGCCTCAGCCAGCCGGTAGTGTGTGGGTTCTTGACTTCGTGCAGGAAAAGATTTCACAGTATGAGTCCAAGTGATTTTGAGAGTACATTTATTAAAGCTGAGGACAATGAAATAAGAAAGGGCTTAGGATAGAAGAAGCAACAAGAGAGAACCAAGGTGGGCTGCTTCGGCTCACAAAGAAATAAAAGTCACAGTGATAGAAGTGAGTCCAGGTGGGGCTGCTGTTAGCTTACTGGAAAGTCAGGGAAAAGGGGGCCTTGGAGACAGGTTCAGGGAGTTAGCCTGGGAGGAACTGCCGCTGCCCATTGCTCCCCTGGTTGCAAGTCTCCTGGGGACCCTTGGGGTTTAGGAGAAAGAGCAGAGACTCAAGGCTTGGGATGTTCTCTAGGGAGAGCTTGGCCCAGAGGCTCTTTGTTTTTAGGCTTTTTGTATTTCGTTGGCTGGCAGGAATCCTAAGGGAGGTCTCAGGGGAGAGTCTTACCAGAATATTCATTAGCTTTCCAGGTGTCCTTTGATATGTTGATTCATCAAAATGTGCCTTTAGAGGGGTCAGGATTATTTTCTGGTTAGTTTTATTTTTAAAGAATGTCATCGAAGACTGGTCTGCCTCAGTCTGGACTGTGCACACCATTTGCCCCTAAGTGTCCTTGGTTAGGGAGATAAAACCTTGTGATTCATTAGCTGGCTGTAAATTGCTCAAATTGTTTGGCCTTGTTTAATTACTTTGTCTCAGTTTCCCTTGTTCCACTTGTCAAGGAATTGCCCTAGCTTCTTACTGTCCTGCCTCACCGCCAGCATCTGAAGTGGTTCACAGAATAACTGATAAGACTCAGGGCTTCCTGCTTCCCTTCCCTGAAGATGGACTGAAGCAGAAATGTGACCAATCAGGAGGTTTCTCAGCAGAGATAGTAGGTCAGTGATGGTTAAAACACCTTCTTCATAAAGTCTCCAGCTAAGGGCCCCGAGAGGATGACGTCTACCTGGCAGTTAGAATCAAGATTCTGGTCTAGAGCGTGCCAAACTAGCCTAGTAGACCCCTCCCCAAATTCCATCCTGAAGAAGCTCTTGTCTCTCTGGGTGATGGCTGCACCTGAGGCTCTTGTCCCCTACCTGTTGGTCACCCTCACCAGGCAGGGGCCCCTCAAGACCGTATCTTGTTCACATGTCTCAGGTGGGCCTGGCCCAAGTTCATTTCCTGTAAATGCCTCATTGAGCCCTCTTGGGCTCCCCACATTTTCTGTGGGCCCATATTCTGTACATGCTTTGTAGCCACATGCTCCTGTGTCTTTGCTCCTTAATAAGAGGACTATGTTTTTGCGCCGAGGACATACCGGAGGGGCCCATGTGTCCCACGTAAGAGCGGTGAGGGGGCCTGGCTGGGTAAGGCTCTGAATGAGAGGTGGAGCAGGCCTCGCTGAGCACTGGTAGAACTGATGGAGTGGGCCCACTCTCACTGCCTCCCAACCAATCCCCTCCCTCCACGTGAAACTCCCCAGACCTCCCTGTCCTCTCCTTGGGAGGTATGAGGATCAGTCTTATGTGTTACCTTGGCGCAACTATAGGCCCTGGTTGTCCAGTCAAATGCTGATCCAGGTGTTGACGTGGTGGGCCTGATTCAATCAGTTAAAAGACCTGACATTAATTCTGAACTCACCTTCCCTTCCTGAGCCTGCCCTGTGGATTTTGGATCTGCCTAGTTGGCCCACACAGTGGCATAAACCAATTCCTTGCAACAAATCCCCTAATATGTGTCTCTCACTGGTTTTGTTTCTCTAGTGAAATTCTCCGTTCCAGGTGGTCTGGGAAAGCTCCCTGTGCTGGGAAGGGGAGGAGGAATCTGGGTGAGAGAGCAGTTTTGAGATCACTGTATGGTAGGTGGTGTGCGAAGACTTTTTTCACATTGAACCCTCTGAACATCATGTCATAAGTACTATTATTATCCCCATTTTCTAGATAAAGTAACTGAGACACAGAGGAGTTAAGTGAGATGACCAAGGTCACTCAGCATGCTGCAGGCCAGGATCAGAAACTCCTGGATCCAGAGCACAAGCTTCTGACCTTTTTTGTGTCAGCAACCCCTTCTGCAGCCTGGTGAGACCATGGACCTCTCCTGAGAAAGATTCTTCACATGCATAAAATAAAATGCACGTGGTTACAAAGGAAATAATTTAAAAATAATTATCAAAGTGTTTTAAAGCACAAATTTATAATATGGTAATGCACATGCTTTTCTATGAATGCATTTCATTAACTAGACTAGCAAGGGTCTGCACATCACATGACTGCTTGTCATATCTATAATTACCATACTCTGCCGTGGAAATTCCTGTGACTGTATCGGTAACGCTATATAAGTTTCCTTGCTTACCCTACTAATGGAAGGAAATACTAAAATTCAATTAGAGTGATAACAGGGATGAATTTCCCCCTATCCAGACCCTGAGATCCCCTGAATGAGCCCCACTTTAAGGAGAGACTTCACCAGCCACCACCCTTGTGGAACCTGCTTTGCAGGGCTGATAATGGAACAAGTTCATGGGCATGAGCAAAGCCCTGGCACCCAGTGGGCACACAGTACACATGCCTTCCCTATCTCCTTTCCAGGGCTGAGATAAGCAAGAGATGCGAGGATCCCAGGGAGAACACAGTTAGTGGGAGTGACTCAGTGCCAAGCTCAGCCCCCACAACCCCTGAGGGCCTGGACCCATTTGCATTCCTCACTTCCTCGGTGTCATGGGGACACCTAGCCCTGCAGCCCCCACACTGTGCTTCGTGGAGACAGAGGCCATGACAGCTCGTGTTTCCTGCAGCCCCATCTCGTGTTTGTGTCAACAGAGGCCACGCTAGGCCAGCTGGCTCCCCTCCTGCATGTGGAATAGCTTTGCTGACTGGTGGCCGAGCAGGGCCAGGCAGAGCGTCTCCAGGGAAGAAGCCAAGGAGAGGTCAGCTAACCCGACTTCCCTCCCACCTCCCAGTACCCGGAGACAGGCACCTCATGGACAGCAGCCTGAGGGGCTCTCTGTGCCCCACACCTGCCTCCCCCACCCTGAAACAACCAGGGCAGCCCTGATGGAAGAAGTCTCCCAGCACGACAGCCTCATTCAGCCTGACCTCACTCCCACCCTTCCTCTGCCCCCTCATGTCACGGGGAGAAACTGGAATGCCCTGGGTGATCATTGTGTGCCAGGCCCCTTGGGCTTACGACAACATCTACTCTTGTCCAGCACTCTGTGAACTGCTGCTATGACATCAGTTTGACACTGAGGAAACTCAGGCTCCGAGAGGGTGTCACCCAGCAGTAAGACGCCAGAATCTGAACCCAGTTCTGGGGCCAAGATTCATTCTCTTTCCACCTCACAAGTTGCTTTCTTCTCTCCAGCCCTTATGGACCCTGGTACCCAGCCCCCAGGCTGCACAGGGCATCTTTGATAGTTCAGGCCTCTGTCATACTAATTCAGACTATAGTGTCTGTGACTCTACAGGTTACCCTCTGCTAAGGTATCTGGACGGTAGCTGTGCTCAACTCTCAGAGAATGGCTCTGTCATGTGGCCCAGGGGCTGAGCAGAATCCTATGGCGTTATAAAGGACAGGAAACATATGTTGTCAGCTTGGCTCAAATAAACTAATGAAAATGAAAAAAAGAAGAAAAAAAAAGAACAGGAAAGGCGTGTGAGGCTTGGGTTGGGTGGGTAGAGCCGAGAGCTTGGAGATTAGTGCTGGGCGGGTGGGGTGCTGGAGGCCACGACGAGCGGCTCCACTGGCAACACTGTTTGGACTAAACTGCTCCCACCAGTCACCCCCTAGCCTCTGGGGGACCCCTTTCCTCTGGGAAGGGCCACTGAACCCACAGCCTAGAGCTGTGACTCCATTCCTGCTTTCACTGGAAAGAGAAGGGAACAGAGCAGGAGAGGTGCCTCTACCCTGTGACTCCCTGAGGGCGGAGTGCCTGGGGCGAAGCCCTGGCCTGGGGGAGAATGCCTGGTCCTTCCCTGCCTCCCGGGGCCCCACCCCAGCCCTCCCCTGAGCAAACAGGGCTCCTAAGGAAACAAGGCTCCTGGTTCTGCCCATGATGGGAGGAAACAGGCCCGGAGGGGGGGAGTGACTGGGGAGTGCCTGTGGACTCTGGAGGGGGGGGGGCCTGGAGTTGCAGGAGGGAGCGCAGTGGGGGGGCTTCCTTTGGTGACATCGATTCCCTGCCCTCATTTTTGAGAGGCACAAACTTTGAAAGGCTTTCCTCCTCCTAAGCATGCTCCAGAACCCGGCGTGGAGCCACCAGGCCGGGCCAGCACGTTAGGTGTGCTGGGGGCAACTCGCAGGGATATGAAATTGGGGCTCTTGACACAGCCAACCCCTCACCTCGTGCAAATCCCTGGACCCTGCTTTCCTTTTCCTCTCGTTCCTCACCCAAAGAAGCCCAAGATACCCGCCTGCGTGAGCCTGTGCGTGTGCATGGGGGGGGGGGGGCTTGAGGGAATGGGCGGGGTTGAATATCCCTCTATTCCCCCCTCAGACCCAAGAGGTAAGGAGACTGGGAACGTTTTAGGATGAAGATTAGGCTCAGGGAAGAGGAGTGACTTGCTCAAGGTCACATCCCTGGGAAGTGGAGGAGGCTTGAGCTCTGCTTTTCACCTCGTGTGCTAGCAAATGGTGGGGATGTCCCCCGTCACCCCCCCAGGCAGCATGCAAGCTCGACAATTAATGAGCCAGTCACGCCCGGGAGCCCTGTGTGTGTTCCGGGCATCGTGCTGCGCGCCGGGGCCTGCAGATCAATTGCAGTCCTCGCTCTTGCAGAGCCCACGGCACAGGAAGCGGAGGGGAGGCAGTAAAGTGATCGCTGCGTGTTACTGTGACAAGCCCACGCCAACAAGTTGACCTAAGTTTTCAGAGAGTGACTAGCTTTTGCCTGAGAGAGCCACAGAGGGCTTCCCCTGGGAGGATACGATTGAGTTGGGATTTGAAAGCTAAAGGAATTCACTGGGAGTCTGACGCTGTGAGCAGGGCGCTCCAGGCAGGGACAGCGAGGCAGCTGTGCGGAGCTGGTGGCTTTTCTGCCTGACGCTTCGCAGGCGGGGTCGCATGCACGTTAGTGCTGCTGACAATGCGAGCTGCAGGTGCCGAGCTTCCCGGCCCGGGGGCTCCTGAGAGCTCCCCACATTTAGCTTTAACCCAACCCATGAGGAAGGCGCTCCTACTGTCCCTGTTTCAGAGCTAGGGACCCGGAGGCGCAGAGAGGTTAAGGAAGTTGTTCGAGGCAGCACAGCTAGTCAATGGCAGAGGCAGGGTTGGAGCCTGAGCCGGGATGTTCTAGAATTCATGCTCTGTGTGCTCTATGTACTACAGAAAAGCTGGCCAGACGTGTCAGGAAAACGGCGCGATGACTGTTGGCACAGGAAGGCTCTGAAAAGTACGTCTGTGGAACAAACACACTGCAAATGGTTTAACCCAGAGTTTTCCAAACCCTTTTACTTAGGAGTACTTTCCTCCTTTCCAGTACGAGCTCACGGAAAACCCTTTGGGAGCTGTTGTTTTGTTCCTAAGAGTGACTCTAACGGAGGCCTGACCTATGGTTGGGGGTGGGCACTGGAGGGCTTTTTTGGGTCCTGATGACCCCACCACCACCATCAGGCCTGCTGGGTGGCCGTCTTCTTAGAGCGCCCTCCCCCCCAAATGAACCTCTTGGGACCACATGCTCCCTCCCCTTCTTCACAAACACAAACTTAAACGTGGAGGAAACACTTGGTGTTGTCAAAGCTGCACCACTAGCTTTGTGCTTGTGTCCCGCTCCTGACTGGGAGGAAAGCAGCTATGGGAGCCGGGGAGTGGCTGCCTCATTGCAGCCCTGCTGCAAGGGAAGTGTGCGTGCGTGTGTGTGTGTGTGTGCGTGTGTGTATGTGTGTGTGTGTGTATGTGTGTGTGTGCATGCGTGTGTGTGTGTGCGTGTGCATGCGTGTGTGTGTGTGTGTGTGTGTGTGTGTCAGGGCAGAGTCAGTACACAGACTGAGGAGCCAAGAGGAAGGAAAGCTGGGAGCCAGAGAGGAAAGAACAGTTCCTCTCAGCTACCCAACATCTGGCCCTGCCAGGGGGCGTGTCTCCTGTGTAGGGGTGAGGCCAGGAAAGGAAGGGCATACGTAGAGTGTCCACTGTTTCCACACAGAACTATGGCCACACATCTAAGCCGGGGAACATGAGTTCATTCTTGGGTTTCTGAAACACGATCCCTTCCTTGCCAGGGGAAGTCAGGCAGCCACAGTCATTAGCACCACGGACAGGGACAGGCCTGCCAGGGCTCCCTGGGGAAGGGGAAGGGGAAGGGGAAGGGGAAGGGGAAGGGGAAGGGGAGGGGAAGGGGAGGGAGAAGGGGAAGGGGAAGGGGAGGGGAAGGGGAAGGGGAAGGGGAAGGGGAGGGGAAGGGGAGGGGAAGGGGAGGGGAGGGGAGGGGAAGGGGAAGGGGAAGGGGAAGGGGGAAGGGGAAGGGGAAGGGGGAAGGGAAGGGGAAGGGAAAGGGAAGGGGAAAGGGGAGGGGAAAGGGGAGGGGAAAGGGGAGGGGAAGGGGAAGGGGAAGGGGAAGGGGAAGGGGAAGGGGAAGGGGAAGGGGAAGGGGAAGGGAAGGGGAAGGGGAAGGGGGAGGGGGAGGGGGAGGGGGAGGGGAAGGGGGAGGGGGAGGGGGAGGGGAAGGGGGAGGGGAAGGGGAAAGGGAAAGGGGAGGGGAAGGGGAAGGGGAAGGGGAAGGGGAAGGGGAAGGGGAAGGGGGAGGGGAAGGGGAGGGGGAAGGGGAAGGGGAAGGGGAAGGGGAAGGGAAGGGGAAGGGAAGGGGGAGGGGAAGGGGGAGGGGAAGGGGGAGGGGAAGGGGGAGGGGAAGGGGGAGGGGAAGGGGAAAGGGAAAGGGGAGGGGAAGGGGAAGGGGAAGGGGAAGGGGAAGGGGAAGGGGGAGGGGAAGGGGGAGGGGAAGGGGAGGGGAAAGGGGAGGGGAAGGGGAAGGGGAAAGGGGAGGGGAAGGGGAAGGGGGAGGGGAGGGGAAGGGGAAGGGGGAGGGGAAGGGAAGGGGAAGGGAAGGGGAAGGGAAAGGGGAGGGGAAGGGGAGGGGAGGGGAAGGGGAGGGGAAGGGGAAGGGGAAGGGGGAGGGGAAGGGGGAGAGGAAGGGGAGGGGAAGGGGAGGGGAAGGGGAGGGGAAGGGGAGGGGAAGGGGAGGGGAAGGAGAAGGGGGAAGGGGAAGGGGAAGGGGAAGGGGAAGGGGAAGGGGAAGGGGAAGGGGAGGGGAAGGGGAAGGGGAAGGGGAAGGGGGAGGGAAAGGGAAGGGGAGGGGAAGGGGAGGGGAAGGGGAAGGGGGAAGGGGAAGGGGAAGGAAAGGGGAGGGGAAAGGGGAGGGGAAAGGGGAGGGGAAAGGGGAGGGGAAGGGGAAGGGGAAGGGGAAGGGGAAGGGGAAGGGGAAGGGGAAGGGGAAGGGGAGGGGAAGGGGAAGGGGAAGGGGGAAGGGGAAGGGGAAGGGGAAGGGGAGGGGAAGGGGAGGGGGAGGGGAGGGGGAGGGGAGGGAGAAGGGGAAGGGGAGGGGATGGGGAAGGGGAAGGGGAAGGGCTGGACTTCTCTTGCTCAAGCAGCAGACACTGGGGGGGGCTGCGTTTTGATAAGATCACGGGTATTTTTGCACTGCATAGATGGTGTCTTAGCTAAACTCGCTGACATCTAAGCCTCCCCACTGCCCTGTATATCGCATCAAATGGACACAGAGTCCCAGAGAAAAGAAATGCTTGCCAGGGACCCAAAGATGGTCACAAGGGGAGGGTGATGGTACTAGAGACATAGCAGTGCTCTCCAGGAGGACACAGAGATGGCCGAGGTCCCAGGAGGCCTGTGGCACTGTATTATTTGATTTCCTGCCTTGTCAGTGTCTTCAGGACCAGGACTTGTATTCATTACTCAGCCTGGAGTAGCTGCTCCACTAATGTTGGAGCAGTGGGAGGAGCTCTGCTCTATGGCCAAGTTCTCCATCTGCATGAACAAAAGGCTGCGTCTCCCTCTAGGGGAAATTCTTATGGTCTCTGATGAACTTTTGAATCAAAAGCTTATTTCCCGCTTCAGTCTATAGGTGTGTTTTAAGGACCTGGAAACTTCCTTTGTTAACAGCACAAGATAAGCACAAGCCTGAAAAGAAAAAAACCAAACAAGAAGCCACACCTTGTGGTGGCCTGGGCTGCTGCTGGCCTGCTGTGCTGCGCAGGGTAAAACACCCCTCTCTGGGCTTTGCTGTCTCCTTCTCTTCATTCCACAGTGGCAGGTGGACTATCCAGTCTCAGGGTCAGTTCTGTGGGATCAGGGTCTGTGAAGAACATACAGCTCCTAGAGGGAAAAATTCACTCAGAGAAGTAGGACCTTGCAAGGGCCATCTGAGATTGTCACTCTTCACATTGTCACCCCAGCCCTGGGGCATAGGTGGCTCCTTGAGGCAAGGTCCATGTGGGTGGGGTGTATCAGGGAAGCAAAAGAAGAGGTTGGAAAAGTAATCTGTGTAAGCTTAGTTAGCCAGCAATTGCAGGATGCTTCTGCTTTCAGCTGGGTCCCCCCAGATCTTGTACACAGCACTCAATATATGCTCTGAGGATGGAAAATGAAACCACCACACCATCCTGCCTGCTGAAGGATTGAGACAGTAGGGTGGGCAGTGTGGCTTGAACGGGTGGCACATTGTGAGGATAAGGCTGGCTCAGTGGGGCCCCTGCTTAAGCCACTATCACTTGGGGGTTTGGGGAGAGCTATCTTTGGCAGTTGGGGGCATTGCAGGGGACTTGGGCCCTAGAGAAAGCAGACCAAAGCTACAGACCCTCAGATCCATGCAGACCCAGCCAGAGCCAGCTCCTCAGAGAAGCAACAATTAGGGCTCCAGCCACATCTCTGAGAGGGCTGGGCAAGGGCTTTCAGGGGCTGGCTGACCCTCTTGACTCAAATGTGTTGCTGCTGCTTCTGGGCTAATAGGCCTGGCGGGTGCTCCCTCATTGACCCCTGAATAGGGCTGTCTGAACATGTGCAGGGGCTGGAGTACTATCCCCCACCCCCCAACCCCCCTTTATCTGTGAGCTCTCAGGAGCCAGAACTGGAAGTGGAAGAGAGCCCTCAGGTCACGATGGCCTAGCCTCTTTGAACAGAACAGAGGGAGCTGTGTGCTCTGCCTTGTTCCTGCCTGAAAGGCCTGGAGAGGCTGTGGGGCCCATACCCTATAGAACCGAGCCAATAGCCCAGCACAGAGTGGAAAACATTGTTGTGTTCTTCTTATCTTTATTTCAAAGCAATCGCTCCATAAACAAAGTGAAAGCTAGGGGACTGGGGGCTGGGTACACAGAGAGAGGCACAGGGAAAGTCCTGGCTCCAGAATTGTCCAAAAATGATGGGTAAAAAACATGGAGCTGGAGGTTGGAGTGATCAATGTTTTGAGGGAGTGAGGGCTTGATGGGAAATGTGGCTCATGCAATGTAGTCTCAGCACCCTGCACAGACCCCTCTGCTCTGTCTGGATTGACCAGCCTCTTCACTGTGCTCCCAACACCCCTTGGTGGATGACTCCACCTCCATTGTCTACCCAGATCTCTTACTGGTTCACGTCACCTGTACTTTAAGGTGATCTCTGTCTCTTCATCCTGGAACAGACTTCCTTAAGCGCTGTGGCCACAATGACTGGCTTTTACCAGCCTCTTCCTGTCTATCCCTTGCCTACACCACCTAAATAGATAGATACCTTACATGGCTGCTTGGGGGCTTTCTATTTGTTTGCCTTGTCCCCCCAACTAGACTGTAAACTCTTGAACAGGATATCAGCTTGAATCCTCCCTCCCACGTCCCCACCCCAGCCTAGCATTCTGTATATGGTAGGTACTCAATAAGATTCTTACTGAGAGAATAAATGAGCAAATACATGAATAAGGAAGGAAGGAAGGAAGGAAGGAAGGAAGGAAGGAAGGAAGGAAGGAAGGAAGGAAGGAAGGAAGGAAGCCCTTCAGGTCTTTCAAAGGTCAATGGGAACTTGCATGGCTGGTAGGGTTGGTGTTCCTTCTTTACCCTCTATTCTTACTCTTCCACCATAAAGATAGTCTTTTTTAAAAAATTTTACTTCTTTCAAGCAATATAAAATACTCAAGAATTAGAAATGTTTATTGAACACTTACTATGTCCTTCTGATAGTTTTGCCCTTGAGAGGCTTACAGTTTAGTTGGGAGACAAGAGTAAAGCATATGTGAAGACTTCAGCCAGAATGGCCTAGAGGCTGGAACTCAGGTCCGGAGAAACACATGTCTGAGATCCCACCACACCCTGGAGCAACCACTTGGAAAATTACAGACACCAGTGATGTTTGTAATTATATAGATTTATCTGAGTTTCCTCATGTGTAAAGCAGAGGCACATATCTCGTAGAACATGAAAAAAATTAATATGTCTAAAACTCTTGGCATAGTGACTGGCACATAGTCAGTGCTCAGTAAATATTACCTATTATTATTACTCCTAAAGACACCAGACTTTATTATGAGTCAGTTACTAAGAACTTTAAGCATCGGATTATCCCAGTTCTCTCCTGAATATTGGTTTCCTCCTCCATGCTGTATCATTCCATCACAAATAAACTTGCTCAAGTTTCTCCCATTTCTCACCTTATCTCCTTGATCCCACAGCAGCGTTTGGCTGTCACCCCATTTCTCTGTCTCTTCCCCTCTCAAGCTTCTCAAGAGTTCTCTACACACAATGTTTCAATTTCCTCTCTCACATTTACTCTTCAGTCCACTGCAGTCCAGCTTTTTCTCCTGCTGCTCAACTGAAAAGGATCTTGTTCCATTCTCCGTATTAGTCAGGCTAGGCCAACTGCTATAACAAATAACCTCCGAATTTCAGTAGCTTAACACAATTTAGACTGATTTCTCACTCAGGTCATGGCTCAGTGTGGGTGGCATGGGCAAGAGAGGAGAAGGGGTTCTGCTCCATGCAGTCGTTCGAAGACCCAGGCTCCGTTTATCAAGTGGCTCTGCACCTCCAGGGGCCTCAAAGCCTCTGTGTTTAGCTGCGAAGTAAAGTAAAAGAGAGCTTAGAAGAGTGCACGGGAGATTTTAAGGGCCAGGCTTGAAAATGCTTGAATCGCTCTCATGTTCTGTTGGCCAGAGCTCAGTCACATGTCCTCACCATTCTGAAGGGGAGTCTGGGAGAGAGAGTTTGGCTCTGCCCAAGGGAAAAGGGAACGGTTTTGTGAGCATTTGGGAGAGATTCAGCATTATGTCTCCCGCAGTCCCGAGCGACTTCCACGCGGCCGTCCTCACTGCATACCTTTTGTCTTCACCGTGCTCTGTCTCTTGGCCCCGTGCTCAATAAGGGATCATGTCTTCTTCCTTGAGGAGCTCTTCTCTGTAAACTGCTCGCCTGGCTTCCTTCCTCAGCCTGGCTGCTGCTTCTCGGTCTCTGTGCAAGATTCCCCTTTCTCTCTACTCAGCTCCGAGGTGACTGGGCTGGAGGGCTGCTCATCATGAGCTTGGCTTCTCCCTCTTCCTCTCCCAATTTGTCATCCTTCATTCCCAAGGCTACAAATACCACCCGCTTCTTGAGGACTCTCGGGTGTGTATCTCCATGTTTGACCTCCCCCCTGAGTCCTGGGCTCACGTCCACTGCCCATGTGATGATTTCACCAGATATTTCACTGGCATCTCAAGCTTACCATTTACCAAACTGAGCTCACAAGTCCTTTAACCTTCCACTTCGCATCTCCCACAATACATTGTTCTTCTCCAAATCTCCCCCTTCTCATGTTCATTCACCCAGTTGCTTAACTCTAAGGAGTTAACTTTGATGCCCCCCCCCCACACTTAACTTTTCTTTCAAATCCATTAGCAAGACCCCTGCATTCCATGTTCAAGACACATCTAGAATTCACCCACTTCTCTTCTCCTATCCGACACCAAACCACCATCACCTGTAGCCTGGATTATGCAATAGCTTCCAAACTGGTTTCCTCATTTCTACTCCCTCCCCCACACCACTCACCACAGCAGCCAGGGGAATCTTTGCAAAATGTACATCATGTCACTTTCTGCTTAAAACTCCTTTAGAGTTTCTCAGTGGCACTCAGGATAAAAGCCACATCTTTTAACAGGGACTCCAAGGCCTTGTATGATGTGACGTTTTGTGTCATGCTGCGCTTCTCCTTGGGGATGGAGCCAAGAGATCAGCCAATGCATTTAAGATGGTGTCTCTAAAGAGCTTACAGTCTAGGTGGGAGCACAGGTTTAATGTAAAGAAATCATGCCAATAAACAGCCATGCCAGGTGGCAGCAGTTCATATGCAAACCCAAGTGACACAAGTAGAAAGACAAGGGGGGTCAAGGAAGCCTTGCAGGACAGCTGAGAGGGAGGAGAACCACACCCTTGTCGCTCACCACTGCACCTCAGCATGCAGCACAGTGCCTGGTACACAGTGGGAGTCAATGAATGCTTGTTGAACAAATGAATGACACATGTATGAATGAATGAATGACCTGATTTCTGCCCTATGGGAGCTCGAAGCCTGGTGGGGGAGGCTAACAAGGAAACATTTAGTCATGATGCACGACTGCAGTGGTATGTACATTCAAGGTACTCCTTTTTAATTGTCACCCGAGGATATGTTTTTCTTGATTTTGAGAGAGAGAGTGAGAAAAACATCGATGTGAGAGAGAAGCATCGATAGGTTCCCTCCCACACGTGCCCTGACCGGGAATGAAACCCGCAACCTTGTTCTGGTGTATGGGATGACACTCTAACCAACTGAGCCACCCGGCCAGGGCCATTCAAGGTACTCTTTATCCTCAGGAATTGCTCACTCTTCTTGAGGAGGGTTCAGGGAAGACTTTGGACAGAAAGGTGACACTTAGCCAGGACTTGAAGGAAAATTAGGAATGAGTCTAGAGAGATGAGCAGAGACAGGCATCCCAGGTTGAAGACTCTGCAGTAGGACGAGAGAACCGAACAAAACAGCGTGTGATAAAGTGTCAAACTGTGTGTCACAGACCACTGGGCTTTGGGGGTGAGAATGTGGAGGTGACTGGTTGCTATGGATGTTGGTGGAAGAAATGCAGGCTGCAATACTAAGGGCAATTTGGGGCAGATTTGAGTTATTATTAGGCCTTGAATGTAAAACTATGGTCAAAATGGAAGGCAATACGCTAATAAAGATCCTACTTAATATTAGTGAAAAGGTAGTCACTGATGATGTGGATCACTCAGGGGAGAAGCCAGGGGGGTGAGAAGGCAGCAGACACTCCAGGAGGCCACTCTGTCTGGCTCTGTCACTGGGAGGGAAGGAGGGCTGGCAGGGGAAGGACCTCGTGACTTCTGCGGTCGGGGATGAGAGGCTGCCTCCCTGTCCTCTCTAGCTCTGCTCTCCCTGCCCCTGGCGCAGGGCCGGCCTTGGGAAGGAGGCCTCCTCCCTGCAGGGCTATCTGCGCTCCTGGGAGTGCCCATCCCCAGGAAACGCTGCTCTGCCTGAGGTCTGCGAGGGTGAAAACCTGGGTCTCACACCTGCTCCTCCGTGCTGCTTCCCTGTCCAGATCCTGCAGGGGCAAGAAGACCGGACTTGGGGATGGTGGTCTGCAAGGCTAGGAAATTCTAACAGAGTGAGTGTCTGCCCTAAAATGTTTGTCCCGGTGGAGCTGGGGACCGGAGACACCCTGGGGAGTCTTAATAGAGGGCAGGGAGCCAGAGGAGGGCAGCCTGAGGGGAATGTGGGAGGACAGTGTGGTCGGCCTTCTAGGCTTTAGAGAATGTGGGTGATCTTTGGGTCTCTCTTTTACAAATCATAAATTTACCTCCCCCGCTCTGCTTACTGCCCATCTGTGTCATCTCAGTGTCAAGCATGATGGTGGAGGTCTAAAGTATCCATGTTAATAGTAATAGCTAACCTTTACTGAGCCAGCTATTGTTCTAAGGCCTTTATATTAATTAACTCATTTAATCTCTGAATAACTCCGAGGTAGGTACTTTTGTCATTCCCATTCTGCACATATGGAGACTGAGGCTCAGAGAGATGAAGCAATTTGCCCAAGGTCACACAAGCACAAACTTGCAGAGCCAGGACTGGAACCTGGCAATGTGGCTCCTAGAGTCACTGTGGCTCACTGGCTCTAGGTGTGGCCCTAGGGAGGGGGAGGGAGGGCTGTCAGGGCCCAGGAAACCAGTGGAGGCTGTGGCCAGGAGCTAGCTGTCAATGCTGCCTTCACTGCCCGCTTCCCAGAGCCCCAGGACTGGGTGAGACGGGGAGTCTGGCTCTGTCATATGGGTGGAGGACACTGGAAAGCACCTTACATTTTCAAAGCCTTTGTTTTCTCATCTGTATAATGGGAGAATAATCACCAATCCATAGGGAGGAGTAAGTGAAGGAGCACAGGCAGGGTGCCTGAGCATCAGAGTAGGCGCCCAATAAATGAATTCCCTCTCCCCCTTCTCTCCTGGGTCAAGTTTGCTTCAAGCTCTGTTTATCTTTTCTACAAATATTTACTGAGGGCCTACCAGGTGCTAGATCTTCTGTAATCCCTGGGAAATACACTGATGAAGGAAGAGGCTGGAGCAACGTGAGGTGGGGTGGGGAAATGGCTCAGAGGGACCAGAAAGATCAAAATAGATTTCTAAGTAGCCCAGGAGAACATGATACCTGATAAATGTTCTCTTCAAAGCAATAGCCTCAGGAGGGCGCACGGTTGTTCCAGAGATGCTGATGCTCAGCCAGACACTGATAGCAGTCTGTGTGTGGACCTGCCCAAAGGCACAGAGCTGCTCAGGGCAAGAGCAGAACCAGAAGACAGAGCTTTTGATTTCTGAGCTGGGGGTCTCCTCAGTCCACAGGAGCATTCACATGCTTCCCTCATCCTCACAGGCTGCACTGGAGATGGGTAAACCCGGTGTCAGTTAATTTGAGACTTTAGCTCAGAATGACTTGGGAGTGTTTTTTAAAGCTTTTTCATTTTATTAGAGAGAGAGAGAGAGGGAGATTTGCTGTCCCATGCATTTATGCATTCATTGGTCGATTCTTGTATGTGCCCTGACCAGGCATGGAATCCACAACTTTGGTCTAGTGGGGCGATGCTCTAACCAACTGAGCGACCTGGCCAGGGCTGGAGTGTTTTTTAAACTAACTAAACCCACCTCAGTAGTGGGGAGCTTGGGATGTCCACAGACACCTGTTGGAGTGACCAGCTGGGAGTGGGGCCAGAGTGCGCCAAGGTTACCGCCAAGTGCCGGGTGTCTAGCATTTGCATCTCTAACTGAACTTATACAGAGGACACGGACCAGGCACTTTCTGGGTGGAAGAAAGGAGCTGAGGCTAATATACTCTTGAATTTGGGCTGTGGGCTTTTCAGAGGCCTTCAAACAGTTGGTGGGGTGGTCTTCTGGAGCCTCTATAACAGCTCGGAGTCCTCACAGCAGATGAGTGAAAGAGCTCTTAGAAGCGAGATTTATTCCACTCCGAAGGAGTAGCTCAGGGGGCTTTCAGAAAGTCCTCGCTGCAGGGCCTCAAGGGGCTGAGGTCCTCCCTGGTGGGCTGAGGTCTGGCCCTGCTCGCAGGCAGGGCACGGACGGACGCGGGGCTCCTGAAGGGCCTTGCTGGCATCGGGACGCTGGGCTCTCCGCGCCGCGTGGAGAGCCTGCGTGGGCCCGTGAGTGCGCCCGCGAGCGCTCGCGCGGCTGGTGGGAGGCGCTTGCGAGTGGCCTCCAGGGGGCGTGTCTGGGGCGCCCGGCTCCCGGATGCGCCCGCTGCGCCCACTTGTGGCTTCCAGGCGCCGCGAGGGAAAAACGGCGCCTTCGCCGTCGCCGCCGGGGACGCCTCCCGAAAGGAGGAGAGCAGAAGGCGGATGACTTGAGGGCGCCGCGTCCGAGCGGCGGCAGCCCGCCCGCCTCGCCGCCTCCGGCGCTCAGCCCCGGGCTCCCTACGTCAGGGCAGCTCGGTGCCCCCTCCGCGCGGGAGCGGAGAGCCGAGCGGAGCCAGAGCCCCGCGCCCCGCCGCCGCCCGAGCCCGCCGAGCTCCGCCAGGCCGAGCGAGACGCACCGTCGCCGAGCCCGCGCCGGAAGCCGCATCCTCGCCCCGCTCCCCGCGCGGGCGGGACCCGGAGGGCGCCGGGCTCGGCTGTGGCCCCGCCATGCGCGCCGAGCGCCGCGGCTCTCCCGAGCAGCCCTCGCGCGGCGAGCACCGGCGCCTCTCGCTGAAGTAGTTGGGCGCCCGGAGCAGGGAGTCGCCACGTCGGGGGCGCAGCCGGGACCCGCGGAGTCCGCCCCCCAGCTCGGGGAGCGGGGCCGCCCGCGCCGCCCCACCATTACCTCCCCGGGCGGCAAGGAGGAGCTGGTGGCGACCGCCTCCCGGCAGTGGCAGCGGCCGCGGCGCGCCTGCCTGGCGGCCGTCGGCGTGCTCCTGGCCATGGCGCTGGGGCTGCTCATCGCGGTGCCGCTGCTGCTGCAGGCGACAGCCCCCGGCGCGGCGCACTATGAGATGATGGGCACCTGCCGCATGATCTGCGACCCGTACAGCGCCGCGCCCGGCGGGGGCCCCGCGGGCGCCAAGGCGCCGCCGCCGGGACCCAGCACCGCCGCCCTGGAAGTCATGCAAGACCTGAGCGCCAACCCTCCGCCGCCTTTCATCCAGGGACCCAAGGGCGACCCGGGGAGACCCGGCAAGCCGGGGCCGCGGGGGCCCCCTGGAGAGCCGGGCCCGCCTGGACCCCGGGGTCCCCCAGGGGAGAAGGGCGACTCCGGGAGGCCCGGGCTGCCGGGGCTGCAGCTCACGGCGGGAGCGGCCGGAGGAGACGGGGCGGCGGGGGGCGGAGCGCGGGGCGGCGGCGACTCTGAGGGCGAAGTGACCGGCGCTCTCAGCGCCGCCTTCAGCGGTCCGAAGATCGCCTTCTACGTGGGTCTCAAGAGCCCCCACGAAGGCTACGAGGTGCTCAAGTTCGACGACGTGGTCACCAACCTCGGCAATCACTACGACCCCACTACGGGCAAGTTCAGCTGCCAGGTGCGCGGCATCTACTTCTTCACCTACCACATCCTAATGCGCGGCGGCGACGGCACCAGCATGTGGGCGGACCTCTGCAAGAACGGGCAGGTCAGTGACCCCACCCCGCCGCGCCGGCCCCCGCGAGTCCCGCAGACCCCCGTCCCCACCCGGCGCTCCGAGCTGCTGGGGAAGCAGCCTCTCTCCCCGCTGGCTAGCGCCGGAGCGCGTGCCCGAGCGAGCCCGGGAGGGAGCTCGCCGCGGGGTCCCGCTTCCCAAGGCGCCCTGGGCGCGTTTACCCGACCCGAGCGCGGGAGGCGGTGCCGGGAGAGCCCGGAGGCCTCCGCCCAAACTGTGCTCCCGGGCTAGGTGCGCTCCTGGCCTGCAGCCCCTTGGGCACCCCGGAAACCTCCTTCTCCTTTAGCTCTCTCCGTGCGCCCCGCTCGCCCCTTTGCCTTACAGCCCCCCTTCCTCTCGCCGGGCCCCGGGTTCCCGCCCCTCCCTGCTGGGTCAGTGCTCGTGAAGCCCCAGCGTTTCTCCTACCCGCCCGTCTGGGCCGCGGAGGAAAGGGGAGGGAGAGAGTTGGCTAAGTTGGAGAGAGAAGGTGGAGCCCGGGTGGGAGCGCGCCCTGGAGCGGGGGACGGCGCGCCAGGCGGGGCCGGGCAGGGCCGGGGCAGGGCCGGGGCGGGAGCGCCCGACCCCAGCCCCGCGGCTCGCCCGCAGGTCCGGGCCAGCGCCATCGCGCAGGACGCCGACCAGAACTACGACTACGCGAGCAACAGCGTGGTGCTGCACCTCGAGCCCGGCGACGAGGTGTACGTGAAGCTGGACGGCGGCAAGGCGCACGGAGGCAACAACAACAAGTACAGCACGTTCTCGGGCTTCCTTCTGTACCCGGACTAGGGCGCCGGGGCGAGGCCAGGTGGCTGCAGGTCGCCCTGTGCGCGCAGGGCCGCGCTGCCCCCGGCAAGGACCGCTTTCGCTTCATGACACTTCTTAACATCTCTGGAAAAGACACGTTCCTGCCGCCCTCCCTGCCCCATCCCGTCCTCGGTGTGTCTGCGACTCACTACGCCGCGGGCAGTGCTCCTGGTCCCTGTCCCCTGTCTGGGGAGGGAGACGGCGAGGCCAGGGTGGGGAGATGAGTGTGGACCTGAACCCCAGAGGCAGTGGGCTGTGGCGGCAGCGGCCAGGGCCAGGGCAGCAGCAGTGTGCAAGCCTGATTGGACTGGACAGGCTGGGCGGACAACTGCCCTCTTTCAGTCCCCCTCCTCCAGTCCCCCTCCTTCTCCCAGTGCCCAAGACCAAGGCCTTCCAACCCTGGCGGGTGAGGTCGGCCAAAGTGCGCATGAGCTCCCTGGGGCGGCCTTTGAGACGCGAAATACTTGTGCAAATTTCCCCGCCCGTCAGTCAAAACCCCACTCGCCTCAGAATCCCAGCAAAGGGAAATTCGCCTCTCCACCAGACTCCCCGACTCAGACCCACTGCGATGCATTAAATTATGTTTCTAGACTATGGGCTCTGATGTTTTTTGTCAGGGTCGCCCCCAGGCCAGACCTCTAGATGTCCACTTTGACATAAAGACCTTCCCTGGGCCCCCAATAGCCCCGTCTATACCTGCTTGTCAGCCACTGCCCTGTCCCTGCCGCTTGAGGTGGGTGAAAAGATGGGAGATAGGCTAGCAGCATCCCGCCCTTTGGGTGGGGGTGGTATTTCTCCCCTCGGCTGCAGCCCTGACCTGGAGAGGCCCAGAGGAGGTGGGGGAGGGAGAATGAGAGGCAGATGGGAGATGAGTGGCTGAAGCTCCAGGTTCCCAGCCTTGTGTGAAAGGGTGAGAGTTTCTGGAGAAGGAAGGGGTAGAGGAGGAAAATGGGAGGCAGGAATGAGGCACTTGCCAGCAGATGATCTCTGGGATGTTTGTCCCGAAAAGGAAGTGCAGAAGTCCCCAGCAGGAACACACCCACCCAGGCACAAAGTATACTCAGCACTTGCCCATTTGCTGGCCCCACCAGCTAGGGTCACAGCTCTGAAAAGAGCTGGTAAACTGAGGCAATCTGGGGATCATCCAGCTCCCTGACTTCACCCAGAACTGCGTGGGAAGAGATAGACACTATCCCTTGGGAAGGGACACCCTTTTCTGGGGCCTTCCCTTCTCATTGCACGGTGTTGAGGGACCTGTTCTGAGCCCGAGTGTTTGGTCTCTCTCTGTATTTACCATCAGCATTCCACACACATGAAGTAGGGGAACACCCAACATGGTTTTGATTTTCTTTTTTACCTGTTTGTTTTGTTTTTGAGCCATTGAATTCCAATAAATGGGAAATTATCTACAAAATAGCCAGTTAATAACCTATTAGTACTTTCTGAGTTCATTTTGACCAGCTGTTTGAAGAGAAATGTGTGCACACAGAGGCAATCCCAGAGTGTGTGTATCTGGGTAAAGCTGGAGGCACACACACACCATGTGGATATAATGCTGTGGTTGTCATCACTAATCCATGTTACACACGTGCACACACTTGTATTCATAGGTCAGTGTGGGCGACAATGTTCATGGCTGTATGTCTGTCCCCAGATCACATTGGAGGATGCTGAAGGCTGTGGCTCCCACTGAAAACACAATTATACCCCCTGCTTCAAGTCCTGTTGCTGTTGCTGTTCCTCTTTATGCTCTTATTTTATTTGAATAATGTTTTATTGTCATTCACTTGAGTGTTACAATGATTGCATCTGGTTTAAGTCTAGGGGAAAAGTGCTCAGAGACAGGCAGGCGGAAAACAAATATATATACATATATACACAAACCACCATTCCCCAAGTTCATGGCCAAAACTGAACCCCAATTCCTCACCCCCCGCCCCTGCTAACTGTGGGGCCCAAGCCCAGCTGAGCCCAGGAACAGGGAAGGGCAGAGTCGGGCCCCATCTACAGTTGCATACGTATCAATTTCTGATGCCTTGTCAATTGTATCATCCAGAAATGCGATTAAAGCCAAATGTCTGAGACCCAAACGAAGTCTAATTGCTATGGATCTGCCATCCCCAGCGGGGCCCTAATTCTTTTTGACTTATCCCTCCCCTTCCTCCGATGAGATGGAGCTTAGACACAAAGCCCTCGGTTTAAATTTCAAAAATTAAAATTGACATGCAGCGGTGGCTTTCCCGGGAGCGGGAGGAATTTCTAAGGAGGTGCCAGCACCCAGCTTTATTCTCTGCATTAAGAAGCAATTTGTACTTCTAACAAAACCCCTACCACTCCCCTTTGACGGAAGGGCAGTAGGAACGCCTTGCCCAGGCCTGGCTGTTCATAATACTTAGACAAATTTGAATCTGAGATTCCTCCATCTGTATGCCCCTGCGCAGCCGGCTTCTTGCAATTCTAATGCCCAGGCTGCCGGGAGGTGCTGCCAGAGGTGTCAGCTGCTAAGAGGATGCTAGATTGATGAGGCGGCCGGGGAGGCAGGCCCCGCGCGGGAGCAGCCTCTCTGTCTGCACACTCTGCATGTCCCAGGCAGGCCCTCGCGGCCCCGTGAGGTCCACGATCCCATGATCTTCCTGGAGGACTCCCTGAGAAGGGGGCAGGGAAGGAGGGCGAAGCTGGGCCCCTACCCCTGCCACCTTTGTTTGCCATCAGCTTTGGGGTGCATCTGGAATGCAAGAAACCCTTTACACGAGCACTTACCATTCTTGCCTCTAGTAGAGTAGGGAGTTATTATCAACCGTATTTGTAAAGGACTGTTTAAATTTCCCAGTTGCTTTCAGGTCTGTTTTTTAACTGTGTTCTTAGGTTGAGATTACCATGCTAGCATTCTGCAGGAAATAGGAAAGGTATTATTCTGTCTATGTGGGAGGTGGGGAAATTAGGGCTCGGAGAGGCCCAGTGACTGGCCCGTGTTCACAAAGCTTATAGGAGACTGAGCTGGGACTTGAACTCAGACCTCCAGGCTAGGCCCCTGCCTGACTCCACAGATGGGGCACATCCACCTCACAGAGTTCCCAATCCTTGGAGAGGAGAGCAGATGATTGGGGCACACTTCCCACCCCTCCTCTCTGTAGGGAGTCTCAGTACCCTCTGCGGGGCAGGAGGAGATGAGCCAGCCCTGATTCTTTGGTCCAGGGCCCTCCCAGAGACCACCCAGTCCTGAGGAATTTGGCTGAATATCCTGGCCTTGGAGTCAGAGTTGATGGCCTAACAGGACCCTTAGGTCGCAAACTCTAAATGCTTTCTTTGGCCCTGTCTGACTCCTCCAGCACTCCCCACTCCTTAGGGCTCGCTGATGGCCTTCTATAGCAGCTCTCCCTTCCCCCTCTTGGGCTGGGAAGGGGACATCTTGCAGGTGCAGAGGGTTTAGCTGAAGTGAGCATGGTTGTCCCTGATTGGCAAGAGGGCTTTCTCTTCATTCCCAGGATCTGCTTCTATGTGACAAATTATTTTCAGGAGGCCCTGGGTGCAGAAAATAAACACCTGGCCTCAGAACTTGGGATGAAAGTTATGCTTTCAGCCACATTTCCTTCTTATCTGTGTGAGCAGATGGCTCTCCTGGGCACCCAAGACAAGCCATCCAGGCCTCCTTCTGCATTAGCCAGGATGTCACCTTGGAGGGACCACAGTGTATTGTGGGGACCGGTTGCTCCAAAGTTCACTGATTCCATTGGACAAACACTTTTAAGCACACATGCCCAATATATGTCTTTGACTGATGAATAACTTATGTCTCCTGCCAATCCATAGCTGAAAAATTCTATCTTTTTTGTATTTATGTTCATCAGAGGATCTGCACATTCAAGTCAGTATCTATATTCCAGCTGACCAACCATGTTTGGGGACAGGGCTCCCCTCATGGGAATAAAAAGAAATGAGAGTTAATCCATGTTTACGCTCAACTTGCCATTTTCCCCAAATCTTAGGCAGGAAAACATGCTCTCTCGTGAGTCATAGGGAAGGCTGTGCACTTCAACCCTCGGAGTGTGCAGTTTCAATCCATATTTTGCGTATTAGTAATGCTTGGCTTTCTCTCTTTTTTAGATTAAAAAGAAACAAAATTAAACTTTCAGTATTTCCTTCTCGTGCCTGGCTTTGAGGCTCTGATGTTGGCATTGGCACTCTCAGAGGATCATGCCAGGCTGGGTGCAGGATGGGCCCCTCCGACTGTGAGGAGGGTGAACTCAGCAGGGGGAAGTGCGGAATTTGGAGGACTGGCCTGATCTCCTACTCCTGTTGCATTCTGATGACTGAGAGCATGTCCCAAGGAGCGTGCATCACAGCAGCAACTGCAGAAAATTATAGGAGCAGGAGTTCTAATAAATAAGGTTTATGATAATAGTTTCAGAAATACTCAGAAGTAAATAGAAGAGGGTAGTGAGCCCCACATGCCTGCCACTCGGTGCTGGCACTGACTGCATCAGCACCCATCAGGCAGAACTGCAGCTTGTATTTAAGGCCTTATGATGGGCCAGGGATTGGCATGAAGGCATGATTGCTTCCTCATGACACCCTTAAGAAGTAAGTACTGCTATGAATCCCACTTTACAGATGAGGAAACTGAGGCTCAGAGAGGTGAGGTGAGATCTTGGAGAAATGACAGTAAGGGCCCATTGACACTACCAGCTTCCCCGGCAAGCACTCTGCAGGTGCAGCCAGTGCCAGACTTTTTGTAGAGGCCTCTGAAGTGTCTGCTCTCTCCTAATACTGTAATCAGGTCCCTTCTCTCCAGGACTTCTCACTCTCCCCCTCCTCACTGCTCCACACACCAATCATGCTGGTCCTATGTCACTTCTAGTAGCCCCCCAGTCCTCACACAGGTGCCCATGGGTTTCCTCTTCTCCCCTTCCCCGAAGGTGCATGGAACACTGATCCTCCCTCCCATGGGGCCTGTCTCACTGTGATCACATGTCTGGTTGTCTGTCTTCCCATGGACTGTAGGCTTTGCAAGGGGAGACCCAGCATCTGAAGTTACAATAGTGCCTAGTACACAGTAGATGCTCAACAAATATTTGTGCAATGGATAGATGGATGGGGGAATCCTGGGGATCCTAACAGGGTAGGTCTTAGAAAGTTTTGCAGCCGGGTGTCTGACTTTATAGCAGGATCGGAGGGGATCTTCTCAGCAAGCTGAATGCTGCTTTTAACCAATGCTCTCCCCCCCCCCCCCACAGTCCCAGCCTGGGTTTGTAGAGTTTAGGTGAATGTGGGAGATAGTGTACAGAGGAACACTTATTTCAACCTTCAGGTTCCTTGTTACACCTCCAGAATCAGCAGAACCTTCCAGTTGACATGAGCTTATGACCACTGCCACTTGGGCTGATGTAGGGCAGCTTTAGGCCCCTCCCCAGGGCCCCCAGGATGTCCCTCAGCCTCCTGGGGCTGCTCAGCAGCAGTCTCACTTCCAGCGGGGCCCCTCAGTTGCTGCTTTTGCTGTTGAGATCCTTTTATTTTCCTCAAATGAATAACATCTTTTGAAAAATTGTTGCTGTGATATACACTTGCAAAAAACGTAAACAAGTTATAGAGAAATTTAAGCCAGAAAGTAAATATTCCCTCCTCCTTACGCACTCCCCTTCCCCAGAAATGAAAAAGAGTGCAGATGGCACTCTACACACTGTCCCGCGCCGGCTCTCCCCTGGAATGAGCCTCCTGAGCCCCCCGTGAAGCTCAGTGGCCTAAGGGACCTGGGAGCTGTTCCCGACGGTCCTGCTCCAGCAGAGGAACAGCCTCTGCGAACAACATTGCTCTTCCACCCAGACGCAGGTTCTGCCCTCGTGTGGGAGGGTCCCACCTTACCTTCAAAGCAACAGGAACGATGTCTTTATCCAATTTACAGTTACTCGAGTGCTTCCCTCCTGTTCTCACTGTCTACCTCTTGGTACATTTTCTACACCAGCTGCCCCTGCCCTGGGACTGAGTGAATTAAGGAAAGAGATGAACTCCAGCCAGCTCAGCTTTGCTCCTGGTGGCCCAGGGAGAAGGAGGGGACTCCCGGCTGTGTGTGTGTGTGTGTGTGTGTGTGTGCGCGCGCAGGGGTGGGGCATGCGGGGCTGCAGTTAGGATGAGCCATGCTGCTGCCCACCTATTGCTTCCAGCTTTCAAACCTTGTTAAAGATGCGCTGTATCCGAGGGAGGGTGAAGGTTCGTGGAGGCGGGGCCGCTGGGGTTTGGGGTCTGACGGTGGGGGGTGGGGATTTCCTAGAGAGAATACCAATTTTTTTTTTTTTTTTAATATATCTTTATTGATTTCAGAGAGAGGAAAGGAGAGGGGGAGAGAGAGATAGAAACATCAATGATGAGAGAGTCATTGATGGAGCCCGCAACCCGGGCATGTGCCCTGACGGGGAATTGAACCCCGATCGCCTGGATCCTAGGTCGATGCTCAACCGCTGAGCCACGCCCGGCCGGGCGATACCATTCTCGATTTTGACTCTTGGGCAACTGACTGGCAGGGTTGTGCTTTTTAATGGTTGTGCCTGTGCCCCCACGAGGGCCTTGTGGGGGTTAGTAAACGAGGCCTCTTTCCTCAGGTAGAGGCAGCATTTTGCAGGGTCAGTTTCCTTTGTGCAAAGTGGGCCGGAACTCGACTCTCATTTGGCTACTCAGCTGTCCCCAGGCCCGAGGCTTGGAGAATGGCCCCTTCTTTCCCCTCCCGCCTCACAGCCCTGGGCGCAGGGCTGGGTGCTGCGGCCGCTCCCCTGCACCACCCCGGGGATGGGGGAGGGAGACAGGGCAGGGCAGGGTGTTCTGATCCCAGGGACTCCAGGCCATCTGCAGAGAGATGCACAGGGAAGCCAGGCCACGCTGGGCATCTGACGTGTGCCCTGCAACTAGACTGAGCAGTGGGCGGCAGCCGAGTGCACCAAAATAGCCCAGGCCTTGAAAAGCAACCAGGTCACGACGCAGAATGGAAAGAGAAAAAAAAGGTGGTTTTAACCTTTTTTTATTTTTTATTGAGCCGAGTCCCTTATCTGTGCTATCTTGCTTAATTTCATCAATGAAGGAACTTGAGGCTCCGCTAGTTAAATGGCCCCAAATCTGTGAGGGTTGAAACTGGGGCCCAGAGAGGGCTAGGGACTTGCCCAAGGTCACATAGCAAGGCTGTTCCGAGTTTGAAGCTCAAGTCTGCCTGATTTGAAGGTCCCGTTTCTTGTAACGCAGTGGCTGGCTCTCATACTGGCCTGCTGGGTATTTGAGGCCTGCCGCATAATTTCTCTAAGCTGTGACTGCCTCTTCTAAAGTGCCACCTATTCCTTAAGATCAGTGGATGTGGCTGAGATCATGGAAGTCACCGTGTTAATGGACGTGCTCAATAAAAGCTGGAAATCTCAGCATTCAAACCTTTGTTTCGAAAAAGTCACCTTTTCACGGGTACCCCTTGGCAACTTTTCTAAGCTACTGATATACAGTGGGACACAATAATGGCTTTTGAACTTGAATTCAAGCCCGCCTTAACCCTAAGCTGGTTCTGCAATACTTTGACAGATATTTAGCTTGCTCACCCTTACTTTCCCCAACTGTAAAATGGAGCCAGTGCTCCTACCCATGGGAAGGTTTTAATGAGATGTCACAGCACAGTGTGAGGCACAGAGTCGGTGCCTGAGACCCAGGGAAGGTAGGCGGTGTTGCGGAAATAATTCCTAGGGGGCTCGTTGCTGTCTCCGGAGCTGACCGGGTTCGGGAAGCAGCCAACCCAGGCTGCTTAGAGTGAGAAGGGCAGGATTCCAGTGTCGGTAGCTGGTGTTTATGAGCATACCAGTGGCCTAGGAGCCACTAAGGGCAATTCCCAAATGTGTCTACGATCCTTTCAGTAAGTCTGTGAGGTGAGGAAAGTTGCACCCATTTCACAGATGAGGAAGTGAGAAGCCATTTTCAATTGTGTGTCAAAAGCAGGATTCAACCTGGTGCCTTTTCCACCATTCAGGCCTTGGCCTCCTAGAGAGGATGGGCCCGATGGTGAGCATTGCTGAGCTGCTTCTCAGACACTGGTATGTGCGCAATGACCAGAGCAGATCCTGCTGGGATCCTTTTTGACTCCCAGGCTAATAAACCCCTGCACAACTGGGCCTGGAGCCCAGACTGTCTCAGGGCTCTGCCACATGAATATGCAAACTCCCATTGACACCCAGCTAGATCGCCATGGCAGATTTCAAATTGACACACACAGCCCAGTGCTGTGGCTCAGGGCCTGTCGCCCTGCATAGTAAGACACCTGCTAACCCCTCTGGAGCTCCCAGGGCTGGGTGGCGGGGCACACGGAGGGCGTGCAGTCCAGGCCACAGCCTCTCTTAAGGCCTGCCCTGCTTCCGTGAGATCGGTATGGGTCTTACATATCTTTGGAAGGTGGCCAGCTGCAGGTGCACACCGAGGCTGGGACCCTGCCCAAGGGCACAGCGTCCCACTGCAGAAGTCTGCTGACCTTCAGAACCCAGCTTTACCATGTGTCCCATTCAAAATCTGCTTATGGGTGTTCACTGTGCTCCCCGCTCTGTGGCACGAGACCTGGCTACTATCCTCTTTCGGTCTGGTTGGTGACAGGAATAATAATTATCAATGATAACAGAGTTAGGACTCCTTTGAGTACCTACTGGGAGGTGCATGTGACTTGTGTGACCTCATTTGAAGCTCTCTGTGGCCCTGCAAGGTGAGTGTTATCCTTTCTATCTCACAGCTGAGGAGCTGGGACTTGAGACATTAACTGACCTGTGCTATAGCCCCATAGCTAAGAAATGGTGGAGTCCGAGTGCTGAAGCCTCATAGCTAAGAATTTCTGGGGCCCGAGTGCTATAGCCCCATAGCCAAGAAATCCTGGGGCCCAAGTGCTGCAGCCCCATAGCTAATAAATGCTGGGACCCAAGCTCTAATTCAGAGCCATCTGGCCACAGCACACAGTGGAGCTGCTGAGGTGTGTGCTGAGACTTTGCACACACAAGCAGGGGTTGCCCAGATGGCTGTTCTGGGGACAGGGGATCTCCATCTGGAAGCAAGAGGGCCCAGGAAGGGTGAGAGTAGTCAGGAGGGCTTCCCAGAGGTGGTGACTCCTGAGTCAGGGACTCTCAATGGAGGAGAGGAACCAGACCAGGGCCCTGTCTGGGAAAGTGTCACCTGAAGCAGGGAGGAGACAGCACCATGGAGGAAGTCACTGAGCCCAGAGTGCCATTCTCATGGGGAGGGGCCAGCATGGGCAAAGGCAGGGGAGTGGAGTTTGTCCCTGGAAGGGGTCTCCCAGAGCCTCTCTACCCGTGAGGGTGATGCGTGTGCAGGTTTGCTGTGCCCGGGGCGCTCTCATATGTATGTGGGAGCTTGTACATGTTGGGGGGGGGGTGATAGGGTTAATTGAAATGGTTCTGCATTTGGCCCAGACTCCGCATTACTTGGGTCCTGCTTGCCTCACACCGGAAAGACGGAGCGTTTTATGCCATTGGTTCACTGCCCTTGCCCCCGAAGCATAGAATAAACCTTGTGGCTGACTCCTTTGAAATGAGTTTGGAGTCTGAGTTTGGGGTGAGTCAGAGGCTGGGGTCCAGGCTGAGGGCTGAGTGTTGGGGATGTGAGGGGCTGGGGACAAGGAATATCTCGGAGCAGGGGCTGAAGTTGCCTAAAGGATGGAAAGTAAGATGTTCTGGAAACAGATGCAGGAACCTGGACAAGTAGCAGCAGCTCCATGTTTATGGGCCTGAGTGGATCTGATGGATATTTCCTAAGTGAAGTGGCAGCTATTTTCTCTGTCATTTGCAGCAACTCCAGCCCCCACACTCACCCACACGGTAGGTTACAGAGAGCGCCTCCAATTTGGTTTCTGTAATGACCCGGGTTGCTGGCTGGGTCTGCTGTGACATCTCCATTTGTCCAAGTGACTGGCATCAGAATACAGGAAGCTCCCCACTGGTGACGTTGACACTGTGAGGCAAGATCTCTCCTACCGACAGGTGAGGTGGCCGGACCTGACTCCTGTCTGGAGACACAGGCCGGCAAGTCTGGGGCAGGTGCCTCGTGCCTTGAGTTGGGGCGCTGGGATCTGCCTGAGCCCTTGCTTGGCCTCTGGCCACAGGCTAGCTGGCCACCTTTGCTGAGGGGTGTGTGGTCGGCCCCACATGTGGGCCCCCCTTTCTGGAGGAGCGTTTCATGAGTCCTACGCTGTGGTCAGCCCCCGTGTTGGGAGGTCAGCCCCCTGGCTGCGGAGGGAGAAACTTAGGCCTATGTCTTACTCCACTTCTGCTGTCAAGTTCCTTCTGGAGGGGTGGGCTTCGGGGCGGGGTTGGGGGGGGTGGGAAATAAGGAGGGAGCAAGCCTGCCACCAGCCTGGCTCGGGGAGGAGGCACTGTCGCGGCTGAGCTCCAGGGCGTGCGGGCTGTGAGCTTGCCTCTAAGATGGGTGTTTTGGAAGCTGGCTAGCCAGTCCTCACTGCCCGCTGCCAGCTGCCTCCTTTCATATGGCTGGACTAATGGGCTGGACAAATGAAGGACCCTGTGGCCCCAGCTCTCAAACAACAAGCCATTGTTTCCACTCCCTGAGTGTCCTCTGGCAGCTGGGGGCCAGGGGCCCAGGCAGGGCTTTCCTAATCACTCCCCATCATACTGGCCGTTCCAGCCGTGGGCAAAGGAAGCTGGGGCACTGTCGGGGGCACACTTCACCCTGGGCTCCCTGCTTGCTAAACCTCCCGTGCCATCCGGCACACACAGGGTAACCTCCAAGCGCCAAAGCTGAGGACTGGCAGGTCCTGTTTGGGCTCCACCTCCTACCGCCTCTCTGCCTCCACCTTGCTCCCCAGCCAAATGGGGCCTCTTGTTCCTTAACACGGAGGTTCCTATTTGCTTCCATGCAGGACTGAGCCCAGGGTGAGGGGCAAAATTTGAGGAGATGCCAAAAAGCCCCTCAGTAATCAAGATTAAATAGCTTTAATGTAATATTGAAAACATCAGAATCAATGCAATCCATGAGAAACAAACTATCACAATTTTAAATAAAGATGCCGCCGGTTCAGGAAAATGAGAGCATCTTTTCTAGAGAGCAGATTCTTGATTCCCATTTGATCCCCGGTGAGCACCAGGTTGTGGGAGGGGAGGGAAAGAAGAGGAAAGCGGGGTGCCGAGAGTTCAGAAACAGGATGCTAGACAGTATTGATCTTAACCTCCTGTTACATCCGCTGTTTACTGACAGTAAACAGTAAACACTTTACATTCAAGATCTCATTTTTTCCTGCAGTGGCAGGTGTGATCCCACTCATTGTATGGACTTGGAACCTGAGGAACAGAAAGGTCCAGGGGTTTGCCCAGAGTCACACAGCTGGACGGGGTGGAGCTGGAACTGAGGTCCCCTGAGGGATACTTCCTCGGTTCTTGCTTTTCTCCCATTCCCAACAAGGATGATGACTATATTAATACATAAACTTTACCAGACCCTTGATATGTGTCAGTACTCTTCTAAGTGCTTTAAACATGTTATCTCATTTAATCCCCCCAGTCACCAAAGAATGAGGTAGGAAGTATTCCTATTTTATTTTATTTACTTATTTTTAAAAATATATCTTTATTGATTTCAGAGAAAGAAAGGGAAAGGGAGAGAGAGGTAGAAACATCAACCATGAGAGAATCATTTTTTATTTATTTTTTAAATATGTCTTTATTGATTTCAGAGAAGAAGGGATTGGGGGAGAGAGAGAGAAACATCAATGAGGAGAGTCATTGATCGGCTGCCTCCTGCATGCCCCCCACTGGGGATGGAGCCCACAACCTGATCATGTGCCCTGATGGGGAATAGAACCGTGATCTCCAGGATCATAGGTCAATGCTCAACCGCTGAGCCACGCCAGCTGGACCCCCCATTTCATATATGAGGAGATCGAGGCACAGAAAAGCTAAGTAAGTTGCCCAAGGTCTCAGAGACATTAAGTGGCAGAACCGCCACAGGCTGGTACCAGAGTCCCATCCTTCCTGCCTAGTAAGGTGCTGATTGGGACCAGGACCATCCCTGCCATGTGCTGGGGTGGAGAAGACATGGCCAGTGCCACCAGCCCTGACCCAGCGCCTCACAGGGTCCCCCCAGGCACCCAGGCCGGTGCCTTTCCCACCCACTCTCGGATGCGTCTCACACAGTGGCCCCTTCCCCTGTCCCTGTCGCTGCCACGCTCAGCAGAAGCCATCATCCTCGTGGAAACCTGCCAGGGGGACAATGAAGGCATTCAGGGGCCGTTATTTATTTATTTCTCAATAAAGAAACTTCATGAATAGATGGATATTTATTCACCTAATTCACTTGTGCAAATGCAGTGTCCTTCAAAGGAAGATTTGTTTGCTAAGTGAGGCTGAGGCGGGAGGTTAAAAATAGCTCCCGGCAGTACCGTATTTCTCAGTAAATCAGTGTTGATAATTTAATAATAAAATTAGTCTTACATCAGGTACCAGATAACGCTCCTCTGACATGCAAATGGAATTCTGCCTCTCCCCAACTTGGGCCATTTGTGAGGCTGACACATTCAGCAACTTCTGCTTGGGGGCTAAATTTAGAGCCTTGCCCCCCTGGGTCAATAGAAACGCCTCTAATGCCAGCTCACTAATGTGCTCATTTGTAATATACACTAAGTCCAGAGTGTGGACTGCGGGCCTTGCTTTCACTTCAGAGCTGCCGCATCCAGCAGGATGGAGGAGACAGCCCGCGCACACCTGCGCAGCCGGGGAGGTCACTCTGAATTGCTTTGAGTTTCAGGGCAGAGGACCTGTTCCCACAAGGTGACTTCATTTCCTCTCAGTAAGAGTTTCATGGCCGCCTACGATGTGCTGGTCCCGTAGTAGGTGCTGGGGTGACAGAGATGACTTAGGAGTTCATGCCTGGTCTGGTAGAGGGATAGACACATCCAAGGGCATCATGGTTTAAGGACACTGAGAGAAGCAAGTACAAGATATAGGGGAGCACAGCAGAGGGAAGGGCTAATGTCATCTGTGAAGGGAGAATACATGATCCAGGAAGTCTTGCCCTCAAAAGAGACATCTATACTGGGTTTTGCAGGATGAATAGGAGTTCTCTGGACAGTTGGATAGGAGTTGGCAACACAGGAGAGGACATTCCAGACGAAGGGAACTGCATATACAAAGGTGTTGATGCATAAGGCTGGGTACTGTCTAGAGAAATTAAAATTGGTTCTTTGTAGCCACATACTAGCAAGAGGGAGGCTGAAGAGTTCAGGGGGGGCCATGTGGCCTGTGTGACATGAAAGAGATCTGAGATGTTTGTCTGAGGGCCTGGGAGCCAGGCAAGGGTTGGAAGCAGGAGAAATGTGGGGTCAGATGTTTATGTTGAGAGGTCTTTCAGGACACATTGTGCAGGGAGGGTGGAGGAAGAAGGGGGCAAAATTATTTCCACACCCTTTAAGGAGTGAGCACCCCAATATCTATAAGGCAAGCTGAACATTCTGTGAATGATGGGGACACAGCAGCCAGGGAGCAAGCAGGAGAGAGAGAACACTGAGGGCAAGAACGGAAGAGAAAAGGCTGCCCCAGGAAGAGCTGAGGGGGGAGCGAGAGCTGAGCGGGGAGCGAGAACTTCTGATGGGAATCCTCTGGGGAACCACAGATCTCCCCCACCCTGAGTGAGGCATTCAACAAGCCCCTCTGTTAGTATGACACGTGCCATTTACAAACCATTTCCACATGGATCATGTAATTTGATCCAGACCACGAGCCTCTGAGATTGGCAGGGCAGGCACCATGATTCTCATTTTACAGGTGAGGAAACTGAGCTCAGAGAGGTAAAATGACCTCCCCGAGGTCACTCAGCTAGAAAATGATAGAACGTGAGTCAGATCAAGTCCTCTTAATTTCTAGTCCAGGCTCTTTGGGGTATAATTCTCTCTTTTTATCCATGGGGAGTGGGAAACAGAGGGTTAAGAGTGACTTGCTCAAGCCCTGGCAGGTGTGCTCCATGGTTAAAGCGTCAGCCTGTGCACCGAAGGGCATGTACCTGGGTTTCAGTTTGCTCCCCGCCCGCAGTTGGGTCGAGTGCAGGAAGCAATCAGTTGAGATACATTGATGTTTCTCTCTCTCTCCTTCCCTCTCACCCCCTCCCTTTCACCCTCTCTGAAAAGCAGCAATGGAAAAAAATATCCTCAGGGTTAACAACAAAAAGAGTGACTTACTCAAGATCGTGCACATGACCCAAGGCCTGAATTTAGGTTTTGTTCTTAGGCTTCATTCATTCATTCGTTTATTCATTCATTCCATTATCGCTGCCCTCTGGCATCACCCTTCTGTGGCCTCCTGTCCTCATTCACTGTTCCTGGGCACTTTGGCCTCCCTGACATTTTGTTTCTAGCCAAGAATTCTCCTGTTCATGGCCTTTGCCCTTGCTGCTCCTCTGTCTGAAATGCATTCCCCCAGGTATCAGCACAGCCCCTCCCTTACTTTATTCAGGTCTCCACTGAAATGCCACCTTCTCAGAAAGGCCTTCCCCGACCTCCCACTTACCACAGCTCATCCCATTGGCCCACCCCCTTGCCAGCCTTCGTTTTCTTTGCAGCGCTTACCCCTACACTGCTGGCTCTGCTTGTTTACTGTCTGTCTCTCCCACTAGAAAGCAAGTTCCAGGAGGGCAGGGACTTCGTTTGCCTGTGCATTTGACTTCCTGCCTTGTCCCATTGGTAAACGTTTGTTGAGTGAAGCATGTGGAGTGGCTCCCCGATGCAGGCCTTGTCCTTGGATCTGAGAGGGGCTCTCTCCACAGGAGCTGCTAGTTCACAGTGTGCTGGGGGCACAGGCTCGTAGGCTTCCCCAACATGCCAGAGTGATGAAGGCCCTGTCAGTGTGAACGTGAATGAGAGCTTTGCTCAGAGAGGACAGGCAGATGGGGACTCTGCCCGCTGCAGCAGTGGCTGGTGGCAGAGGAAGGGGAGTGTGTGCAGAGCTCAGGCTCTGACAGGCGGCCTTGCCCGTGGTATGCTCAGGTGCACTTTAGGATGACGCAAAGCATCGGCAAATGTAGAGAGGACGTGCAGATTGCATCTAAAATAGCCC